>NC_133484.1:13603237-13682342 GCF_025370935.1 Choristoneura fumiferana
GGGATTTTTGCGATTTCCCAAGATATAAGATGCCAATATTGGTTCAATTCAATCAGGTGGGTAATTATTTGAGGTGTAAGATAAATGTTACAGAAATAAAAAACACACACATTTGATGTGGTCTGTTTTATTTTGAACATAAGGATATGTACCGATAGATGCTTTATATTAATAGAGATCGATAAAGTTTATTTTGTTAAAAAAAGCAAAAATCCAATTTTAACGGGTAACGAAAATGAGCATCGAGACCACGAAAAAAGAACATTTTGTTTATTTTAAAAATCTTATAATTGTACTATTTGAATGAAAATCCGATCATAATGAGAAACGAATAAGCATTATTTAATTAATCAGGTATCAACAGAAATAGACAATCGATATCTATATAAAAAAAAATTAAAACTTGACCACCCGACAAAATGACGACTTCAAATTGTCATTTTTGTAACCTTTAAAATACTATCTAGAAAATTACTTAATTAAAGTAAGATTAATAACTTCAACTCACAAACCAAAACTTTTCATACCTTCCCCCCCATCATGCAGGTCTACGGTAAACCAGAACAAATTATGTTACACAAAATGCTCCTCTAAATGACGAAGTTTTCTTTTAATATTTAGATATATACATTTCACACGTACATTCAGGGCAAAATAATTCTTGAACCTCTCGCCAGTTAACAAAATTGGCGACGCACTGGTCATAATTCCTAGAACCACACCCTGGAGCAAATGTTGTTGACGGTCAACCATTCTTCGTTTAAATCAATTAAATCAATAACGGCATTAAACGATTACACTGTAAAAAGCAGAAAATTCTATAAAAAGTGTTCTGTATTTTTTCTACTTGTAGGAAATCAATCGTTTTCGTGGTCTTTAATCAGTTTCGTGGCCCATGACCACGAAAATGATGACCACGAATTGAAAAGCTCTTACTTTCGCGGCTCTGCAGTAAATATCCTTAGATTTGAAGCAAATGAAATCAATATTGAATAACTTAACTGCAAATGACCAGCACCAGTTAAAACATGTAATTTATTTCCAATACTTACCAAGTTATCGTGCCCTCTAGACCCTCGGATAAGAAAACGTTTGCCTGAATTCGTAATGGGGTATAGGTTCGTTGGGACGATAAATGGAACTAAAGGATACACAATACTAGCCACGTGAATGTAGAAGAAGAAGTTAACTTCGGTCGTGTATCTCTATCAATAACATGTATGTATATACATGGTCTTATCTACAGTGGCTTCACCTTGTATAATATGAGGGCCTGGTCTACCCAGAGTTACCCTCTCTGTACAGTCGATTACGTCTCCAGTCTAGACACTGCGTAAGTGTGCCTTGGTGTCCTACGTATCCTCAGTTCCTGCTCAGTTAGGGAACTTATTGTACAGGGATTATGGGTGTCGTAAGCCCTATAATACCCTGAGCCTGACACCAGCTGGACATGGCGGCTGTGCCGCCACGGGGCCTCCTCCTTCCCTACCCTTCAGGCCCGACCCCGTATGCTCCAACTCATAATCGACCGTACTACAATGGCTTGCCAGTATGCTTCCGATACATACTCATGGGAGTCCCGGACTCTATAAGAATGGATCTTCTGAATGACCGCTAGCTGACCCATTCTTCCACATCCATGTAGCTAAATATATCGATTATAAAAGCGTATATATACATGAGCACTTACCAGGATCATCTCTGGTCACCGCGAGGAGTCAGCCATGCCATCGCACTCGCAATCCACACGCAAAATGTCTTTCTGCCTCAAATACCCTCTCTCTCGCATTCTTTTACGCGCCGTATTCTGTCACCCGAAGGGTTAACACACAAGAGGATCGGTTAAAGCATAGACAAGGAAAACGTTGCCACATCGCAATATAGATTGACATAAGGCAGGGTTGACACTTACCAACTGTTTTACGGCGACTCGTGCATAGAATGCGCGACACTCCCCACAAGAAAAGAGGTTATTGCAGCAGGGCGAGTAGGTGCCGCGTCCATTCCAGGATTTTATCCCTGGCACGAATGGCAGCAACCCTCTTGCTCCTCACAGGCTCCCCCTCTTCGCACTGCTTCTCCAGTGGTGGTACTTCAGGATTGCTAGTCTCTGCGCGGTCTACTGGAGTATTCCTCTCGATGTCAGTTTGATCATCTAGTGCCTCTGGAGTTGTGTCATCTGGTAAGTTCCTCTCAATCACCTCGTTCTGTTGTCCAGATAGAGCCTCTGCTTCTGGCTCGTCATCCTCTATTTCCAGGGGTAGAGTGTGCCCAACGGAACGTGTAGTTATAGAGTCGTTAACCTTGACTCTTGCAACTCTGTGCTCGCCATCACGGCCCTCGGTTAACGCGTCAATTCTGCCCACCTTCCACTGATTTCTATTTTTATGGTCTGATTTATCTGCACAAGGTCGCCTACTTGTGGTTTACGGTGGGACCTGACCCTGGGCTGCTTTGGTGCGTGATTGTAACGCTCCCTGAGACTTGTAAGGTACTGTCCTATAAACATTCTTTTAAACTCTTCCATCATCTTGAGTCCTCTTTTCCAGCTCTCAATCAGGTCACCTTTTATGGCTGTACTCCCCGTTGGAGTTTCTGCCATAGATGGTCTCGTTGTTAAGCATTCCCCTAGACTTAAGAAGTCAGCTGGTCGCAGGACATGTTCTACTTCAGTACCCACTTTTGTTAAGGGCCGTGTGTTTAATACCGCCTCCACTTCCTTCAGTACTGTCAATAGCTTGTTTTCATTGAGCAGGTGCTTTTCTAACATTCTTTTGAGGCAGTGTTTTACCAGGGCTATAAGTCTCTCATAAAAGGCGCCATGCCATGGAGCAAGTTGGGGAATAAATCTCCATTGGATCTTATTCACAATGCAGTATGGCTGCTGTACTACTTCTGAAACTAGTTTGAAGCACGTTGCGTTGTCCGAGTACATCCTATGCGGTATACCTCTAGTAGCCGCAAACCTCCGTAACGCTAGGAGACACTCTTCCGCTGAAAGGTCCTTCACGATCTCCAGATGGATAGCTCGGATTGTTAAACAGGTAAACAAGGCTACCCATCGTTTTTCTCTGCCACTAGGTGTACTCACAAACAGAGGGCCAAAATAGTCTACCCCCGTATAGGTATAGGGTTTGCTATAGTTCACACGCTCTGGTGGTAGCGCCGGTGTGTCCGGTAGCCTATACGGTCCTCCGCCGTGCTTCATACATTGTAGACACCTTCTAAGCACCTTCGTCACCTGCGGTTTCCCTTGTGGGATCCAGTATCGCTCTCTGATAGAGTTTAATGTATGCGAAGGCCCCACGTGGTAATTACTCTCATGAGTGTCTTTAATGATCTTGTCCGTAAACTGACTATTTCTGGGTAATAATATTGGATATTTCTTATCGTAGCTCCATGTTGTATTTGCCATACGCCCGCGGCATCTCAGAACGCCATCCACGTCTAAAAAGAGATCTAGATTTCTCGCCAGATGCGTTCTCTTCCCATCCAGTTCTTCAGGGAAGTGTTTCTTTTGCAATTCTATTATATTGCTTATAGTTTCAGCTCCGTCGGACACCTGTTGATTGTCGATTTTTTCTTGTTGGTTATCGGAATTATCTAGCTCCATGAGTTCATCGGTGGGATATTCACTGTACTCAATGGGCTTGCTCTGACCTTGGTAGTTTGAGTCATCTTTTCTAGGATTGGTTGGGCCTTCACTCAGCTCTAGGAGGTCGCTCAGGCCTCCTTCCTCATCCATGGATACTTCTCGTCTGTGTTCACCTGAGCTGTCGCTCAGGACCTCCCCGAAAGAAAGAAGGTTTTTGTTCTTGGTATACCCGGTCTTCTGGCCAAGTGGATTCATCTCTGACAAGAAACTCTGGTCCATTGTACCAAAGGTCCATTTTTTCTTTAAACAGTTCTGGTCGCGTAGCGATGTCAGCAGGATTCGACTTTGTGTTAATGTAACACATCTCAGTATTAGGATGATTTCTTTTAATTTCGTTAACTCTGTTCGCAACAAAGGGAGGGAGGAGCTTGTTCGATTTCATCCAGCAGAGCACTACCATGCTATCTGACCATAAGTACTCTTTGGCTATTTCAAGCTCTAAATTATTCCTGGTGTATTTCAAGAGTCTGCTCCCAATTAGAAACCCGAGTAACTCCAATTTGGGAATCTTCAGATCATCCTTGTCTTTAGCTTGTGATACATGAGATTTCGCCATTAAAAAAGATATTGAGCTTCGTTTTGAACTTATCACCTTCAGATAGACAACTGCGGCGTAAGCGTTCTTGGACGCGTCTGTAAAACAGTGAAGTTGATACGTGAGGTCACCTTTTGATGTGTCTGACCCTATGTATCTGGGTATCTGAATATCGGCTAAGGTATACAGGTTTTGTATTGCCTCTTGTATAGACAAGATCATATTTGTAGGCAACTTGGCGTCCCATTTCGCTTTTATCCCGCAAATGTTCTGAAAGATAAGCTTCATTGGTAATATTAGTGGGCATACAAACCCGCAAGGGTCGTATACACGAGCTAAGGCCTGAAGCACCTTCCTCTTTGTATCCACTGGTTTGCTTGTGTCGCAGTGATTTGGTGTTACATTAAGTTTTAATCTGTCTTTAGAAAGATTCCAGTAAAGCCCGAGTACCTTGACATCATCACATTGGTTTGCCTTATGTGCTTCTGGTATAGTTTTCATAAATTCTTCATCATTGGATAACCAATCTCGTATGTTCATAGATAGTTGTTCAAAGCTAGATCTCGTCTGATTGTAGATCTTCATGGCCTCTTGAACAGAGTTGGCTCCCGTCACTAAATTATCAACATAGCACTTATGAGAAATAGTCTTTATTAATTCTTCGTTTGATTGTGTCATATGATGCTGGATTGTGGCTGTAAGAAGAAAAGGACTTGATATAACTCCAAACGGTACTCTGCAGAATCTAAAGTGAAGTAAATTGTCTTCTGTTGCTCCTCTGTTTACATCCTTTAGCCATAAAAATCTCGTCACGTCACGATCCTCATCTTGAAGGGCTACTTGAAGAAATGCCTTCTCAACATCGGCTATCAAGCCTATTTTCTTTGTACGGAATTTCAAAAGTAGAGCTGTTAGATCTTCTAGCATAGAAGGACCACTGTATAGGCATTCATTAAGGCTCTTCTGCCCTGTCGTCTTTGCAGATGCGTCGTACACGATTCTCCCTTTCTTTCCCTTCTGCTTAACCATATGGTGGGGTAAATAATGAAGAGGGTGATCACTTTTCTGTACGTCTTCTTGATCGACTATTTCTATAATGCCAAGGTGTAGTTGTTCCTTCAAGATGGACTCGTATTCATCGAGAGCTGCCGTATCGAGCCTCTTCAGAGTGCTTCTTAATCGACCTAGGGCTAGACCAAAATTTGATGGTAAATCTGGTGGGTACTGAATCCACGGCCATTTGACCAGATATCGGCCATTTTGGTATTGCACGGTGTTGTTGAAATGGCGTACTGCTTCTTCTTGTCTCGTAGCTTTTGGAGAATCTGTGATCCCTATACTTTCTAGAGACCATAGGAATTGCACATCTATACTTCTCAGCGGCAGATCAGGTTCAGTAAAGTACGGGCAACTAGGAATGTGGCATTGACAATATGTCACAACAGATAGGGCATTGTCGACTTCCCCTGGAGTTATGTTTCCAGATAGTACCCATCCAAAGTCCGTATCCAGTAAATATAGATTTTCAGCGATCTGGACTTTATTGTCTCTAAGGATGGCACTGTAGCAGTCATTGCCTATAAGTAAATCAACAGTCTCTCCAGCTGTATCATCGTCAGTAATTACATCTACTCCATTATATTCCGAGAAAGCAACTGGAACTCTGTCTGTAATCTTTGGTACAATATTAACTGTTATTTGTTTACTGATACCACGCTTGGTTAGAATGTCGACTACTGTTGTAGGGCTAGACAGTTTTTGAGGTTTAGACGCTCCAAAGGTATAAATTAGAAGAGAATCTTCCCGAAGATTCTGCAGGTTCAACATACTTGCAGCTTGTCGCGTGATATAGCTACGCTGGCTGCCACAGTCCAGCAAGATACGAGAATGTTTTGATTTCTTGGTTTCAGGGTTTTGTAGTTTTCCCACCGCGGTCTGCAAGTAAGTATAACGATTAACATTGATACAAGATGCAATAGCATTTGCAGCTTCTGCCGTTACTGACTCACCACTTGGGACTGGACAAAACACCATTAAATGGTCGCCCTTGCAGCGGTAGCAAGAAATTTTCCTCCTGCACAAGGCTGTTTGGTGGTTCCGTCGTAGGCAATGTAGGCATCTTCCGTGTAATTTTTTCTGCCTAGCTTCCACAGTTTGGAACCGACGGCAATCGGCACTCAGATGTCCCTTAGCGTTGCAAGACACGGCCTCTTTGGCCTCTTTGCTGGTGGTGCCTCGTGATCCTTGCTGTGTTTCCGCTTACGGCTGACCTGCGGGCGCGCCTCAACTCGAACCTGCAGGGCTTCCGTGGTGCTTGACCCGGGTACAGTGGAATCTTCATGGCTTATAAGAGCAGCCGACCTCTCCATAGCGGTGATGATCCGGTCCAAGCTGCTCCTAATGGAGACCAAATCATCATTCTTTTCCCCAATAAGGTGATGTTCATGTATAACCTTCGCTGGAAATTTGGAGAGCACTAATGCTCTTAGGTGGTTGCCGCTGACTGGCTCGCCTAGTTTCTCCAAAACCCTGAGATTTCTTTCAATGTTATCCAACACGCTGCGACAGCTAGTGCTGGACTGATCCGCCTTTGGTAAGTTTGTAAGCGCTGTATAATGGGCATCTATCAGGATGTTGTTAGAGCCAAATCGCTGCTTCAAGGTATCTACGGCTATTGAGTAGTTTGCATTAGTTGCGGTCAATCCAGATATGGTTTCTAAAGCCGGTCCTTTGAGGCAGCCCATCAGATAAAGCAGCTTTTCTGACTCTGCGATTTCTCTATCATCTACATTTGCCACAAATCTGTCCCAAAACTCACTCCATTTTAGTTTATCACCATCGTATGTAGGTAGGCCTAGCTCAGGCAATTTAGCCTTTTGGGTAACTCGTAGTTGACTTTTGCTGAGCTCCCATGCAGTCTCAAGCTCGGTTAATGTGTCTTCAGCTTCAAGCTGGTCCTGTGTTACTTCGCTTACATCAGTGTCCCCAGATGTATTTAACAGGTGATATACTTCTTTCTCGAGTAATTCGAGACACTGTCTGAGTTTCAACCGGTGGGACACAAATTCTTCTTGAGGTGCGCCCTCTTCCTTACACTTCACTAGCAGAGCTTTAGCACTAGCTGCAACTTCCCTCAATTTTAGTTGTCTCAGGACAAGCCTAGCTTGGGAACTCGCCATGATGTCAGCTGTAAGTAGTTAACACTAATTGAAATACTCATATACACTGGCTCAAAGTTACTGAGGCTAAATGCTCAAAAGGTCTGCACTAATATAACGCAATTATGTACTATATAACTTACCTAAGCCAACCAAATATGTCTGTCGTTTCGCTTGCGAGAAATGAGAATGCGTGCGGATACGTTTCCTACTTGTCACGACTGAAACGCATAAAAAATGCTTGCATTATTAATCTTTCATTAGAGATTTAACCGGTTATTCGCATGTAACAAGTGCAACAAGTAGCACAACATACCTGTAAATACTCCGCGCCATACTTCAGAAACGCTCCTCGATGCATATAAATATGACTTTCCAGATAAAGATCGCAAATGCGCACTTCCGAGAACACAATTAGAGCACTTATTTTAAGAGTATCTAATAAGTTTTCCACATTGAATACAAAATCTCGACCATATTTTCAACATTCGAAAACAGAAAAGCGGTAGGAAAAAACGTAATGTTACCAGACTGACATTTCTCCCCTACATAGATAATCATTACGGTGCGTTCCGATTCTCCATCACAAGCTTAACTAAATCTGTATAATCTTGTTATTGTCAGAAATGAACATATATGCTGGCCTATTCCTTTTTTTTTTGATAACTTAATTATAATTAGAAATTCTTTATTTACATGATGGATAGATTAAAAAAAACCATAATTATGTCGCAAACAATAATAATACAGCGTAATACGAAAAAACGCACCCATAAACAACAGACACAGATTGAACCAAACCAGAAATACCACAGACTATGCCAAGAGGTACGTTCCGTATCTGTAGGTTGGTAATAAGGTATTAAATAAAGAGTTGTGTTGACATTGTGTTGCATCGATGATAACTCGATATTTAATCACATACGAGGCCGTAATAAAACAAAACGAATTTGTTTTTATTTCCTTTAATAAAAACACGCAGCAGCTATAGGGAAAGAACGGAAGTTGCAGGATGGGAAGTCTTTAAAGAAAAGCGCGTATCTAATGACGTGTCAACTCAAAGAAACAATAAAGTAATCTGGGACTGGAAAAACCAGACTCAATCCGGCTTCCCAACCTCATATCCCAGCATCTCCACCATTTTATCGTGCCCTCTAGACCCTCGGATAAGAAAACCGTTTGCCTGAATTCGTAAAGGGGGGTATAGGTTCGTTGGGACGATAAATGGAACTAAAGGATACACAATACTAGCCACGTGAATGTAGAAGAAGAAGTTAACTTCGGTCGTGTATCTCTATCAATAACATGTATGTATATACATGGTCTTATCTACAGTGGCTTCACCTTGTATAATATGAGGGCCTGGTCTACCCAGAGTTACCCTCTCTGTACAGTCGATTACGTCTCCAGTCTAGACACTGCGTAAGTGTGCCTTGGTGTCCTACGTATCCTCAGTTCCTGCTCAGTTAGGGGAACTTATTGTACAGGGATTATGGGTGTCGTAAGCCCTATAATACCCTGAGCCTGACACCAGCTGGACATGGCGGCTGTGCCGCCACGGGGCCCTCCTTCCTACCCCTTCAGGCCCGACCCGTATGCTCCAACTCATAATCGACCGTACTACAATGGCTTGCCAGTATGCTTCCGATACATACTCATGGGAGTCCCGGACTCTATAAGAATGGATCTTCTGAATGACCGCTAGCTGACCCATTCTTCCACATCCATGTAGCTAATATATCGATTATAAAAGCGTATATATACATGAGCACTTACCAGGATCATCTCTGGTCACCGCGAGGAGTCAGCCATGCCATCGCACTCGCAATCCACACGCAAAATGTCTTTCTGCCTCAAATACCCTCTCTCTCGCATTCTTTTACGCGCCGTATTCTGTCACCCGAAGGGTTAACACACAAGAGGATCGGTTAAAGCATAGACAAGGAAAACGTTGCCACATCGCAATATAGATTGACATAAGGCAGGGTTGACACTTACCAACTGTTTTACGGCGACTCGTGCATAGAATGCGCGACACAAGTCGCAACCGTAACGAAAAATGACGCTCGATCTTTGACGCAATCTAACTGAACCTTTATTACATTAATTATAGATAAATAATTATGACTTGCGATAAAACATTATACGTTATATTGACGCAGTCTTATTTTCAAAGTTGCTTATAGTTAAAAAAGGATTTACAGGAGGTATGACCTCTTTTTTTTTGTTTAAAATATACTTAATAAGTGTGGCTACGAAAATGATGGTGTATTTGGAACAACGGGAAATGTAGAAAAAAATAGTCTTATCAATGTCCTAATTTTTTTATGTTTGCATGCATGGTATATCATATTATGAACATTCAATCCATGTTTTAAACAGCAAGTTTTCTATACCTTGTATTTTTTACAATACTACAAAGTAATCAGGGATAATCCGAACCTGACCACGTAACTGACTTTTGTGCAGAAAATTTAAGTTATTGTGGAAAAAAAGATAAAATAGAATTAAAATGTATTTACCGCAAGTTTCAGTGATAATATCCTAAGCAACTTAAAACAATAAACGATATATTTCTAATTTTATAACTGAAAATTTGAGTCTGAACACTATTGAACCTTCGAAATAATAATCAGGTATAGTGTAGCTATCTATAGGATTCCCGCAAAAATTATCCTAAGTCGCGGGCAAAAGCTAGCTGCTATATTATAATAAATAGTATCACGGCTCACAGATGTCAAATTGTCGACCATTAATTCCTATCTATTTTCGGTTGCATAATTTGTTTGCACCGTATTTTGTTATTAAGCTATGGATAATGCGTTAACTGGTTTGATTGAACAACGATAGTAGAAGCTAGAAGCCAGTGTCAGCTTGGGAAGATGGGCACAAATTGGAGACACGAGCAGCGCGCAGTATATTCGCTACTGATTGCATTAACGTTTGATTAGGATTGGTTTCATAGTAGTAGGTAAGGATTTAAGCACGTATATACTTTCACTGTTACTTTCACAGGAAAACGTACACAAAAATAATATGGTATCAAATAATTATTCTATTCGCAGTCGCCGTGGACCCCTTGGGTATCTTACATCAAAATACGTCCATAAGTGCACTAAAAGATTATGCTTGTCAACAATAGATGGCGCTCAACTTGTCTAATCTTAGCATGGTAGTCCGTGGTAGTTGATAGTGTGTTTGCTTATACGATACGATTTTTCGTTATTTTTTAGTTGAAATAAGCAACACAAGGTTTATGATTCGGTCAAAGCGGACCTGCCGTAATTAGTGGTCGTGAGTTAAATTATTGATAAGTAAAAAAGATACCTAATTAACACACTTCATTGTTTCTGTAGTTGGTACAACTAAAACACTTGCAGATACTATACAAATATTGAATAATGCTCCTAGCGCTTTGCTTACCAACGCCATCTATCGCGTTCTATTATTTTCAGCCAGCGCTGAAGCCTTCGTTACTTACTAAGGTTTCAATGTTACTAACCAAACCATCCGAAAGTACCCTATTCAGAGTATTAGCGTACGGCTAGATGGCATCAATTTCAATTTTATGCAGAAATTTGGCCAAATAACGACACGGCGGTCTAAATGGCAAGACCAAAGAGAAAATCGTGTAAATAAACGGATACATAATTGGGGGGAAAAAAACTAAAATTTACCTTTTATTTTTACGTAGGTATCCAGGAAACACTTTTGATATCCACAAATTGGTAACACAGAACAACTTGCAAAATTCTGTCAAAAATCGTAAAAACATAACACACAACGAAAGCTCCCAACAACCAGACAGTGAATAACCAAAAGCAATGCCTCAAACGCCTGAATCACTTCGGCGGGAAGATACTGTTTTGTATTTTGTCCTTCACGCACTAACCGGGATCTATATATGTGGTCTCACTGGTGTCGATTAAAGTGAAACCATTACGCCGAGAACAAAAAAGGTCCCCTTTGAGCAAACGGCAATTTATCATCGCTTTGACGGCACTCCTAGGGTCCGTTCGGGTAGTCTTTGTCCAAAAGCAGTAAATTTATTGGAGTAACGGTTGCAATCCCAATGTCCTCGGATTATTTGCAGCTGTTTCGTTAAATAAAAAAAATACGATCACAAGTTTCCCGCTGGCCAGGATCATGTCTTATTTTTTAATTTTGCGCAAAATAGTAATAAAACAAATGAGTCACAATAAGTTTCAATGTTGGCCGGTAGATTGGCTAGGCTAAGAATTCTATGACATTCCAACGTCTTACCGTTTAAATTAACTGCTGCAACAAACTGCTGTAAGTAAAGACAAATGTGGCCTAAGAAAGGCCGTAAAATATTTAAGTCAACAACAGTTAACGTATTTTGCGAAAATATAGAAAAATAAGTTTACCAACATCGTAGCCGCTGTGAAAGTTAGATTAGAGGTTAATAATTAATACCATACAAAAAATAGCAATAAAGTTACGACAACTGTGTGAGGTTAACTGGAAGAGATCCCTGTAAGGTATAAGTTCACCTTTATACTTATAACATTTGTTTCTCTTTTCATTAATTTATTTCTTATTTTCATCTTTTTTTAATTCAACTGTTGGTTAATGGTTTACGCGTGCAAAGCCGCGGGTGAACAATACCTAGCTGAATATAAACAGCAACCACTCCATTCTACATAATATTTAGTTTAGGGAATGTGTAGGTATTGGTGCGATAACGATAAGCGCATAAGTAACAAGGTGCATTTTTACGATTACGTATCTCAAAAGGAAGGGTATCCTTATAGGATCACTTCATTGTCCGCCTGTCTGCCTGCCTGTCTGTTTTTGAATGCTCCATTCTCAGATACGAGACCTAAGATCTCTATCGTGCAATAAAAATATATAACTATTGAGAGTGTAGTTTCATACAAATGTAGTAGGTATAGGTAGAGTCATTCGCGATGACGCATGCCGTGGTTTACAATGTCTTTAATGTCTAATTTTGACAATGTAGTTTAATGCTCGTAACGCGGAAACTGCGCGTGGCTCGACTTGCACTTTTTTTATACAAATACCTAATGCGAAACCTGTAAAAATTTTTTAACAATTTTTTTTTTTTTTTTTTTTTTACTGAAGCTTAAAAGCACAAGTCCGTCTTGAACTTGGCTGATTTTTTTACTTCATTAACATTATTATTAGAAAAAAATGTGGGTAGCTAAACTTTCCCTACATTTCTTAGTCCTAACTCATCATCTAATGCTCTCAAGATCAAGATCTTAATCAAGGCGTGACACTTAGTAAATTTGTTCACTAACAGATCGTATAACATGAATACTCCGTCGAAACAACGACTATTCTTATCCATGCTTTCTCATCCATCCCTGTCTAATGACGTGAGCGAAAGGGAGACACTGAAGTAGACGTCGAAAGGTAAATCATTGAGGTGGGTAATACGTTGACAAGCTAAGGGTGCCTGTGCAAACAAGCAAAGATGCATTGCGTTAAATATGAAAGCAAATATGGAGCTAAAAAGTTTAACCCAATACTTAACTGTTTTTTTAACAGTATAAAAATTGTTTTTAACAGATGTAGGTACCTCTACACCGACAGATTTTTGGAAGAAACGGATTCAAATAAGCAGTTGAGTTTGCTGGTACTCACAAATGGTGGTGCTTAGGATACTTATCATCAGGTGACCCGCTAGCTGTTCGCCGAGACTGATGGATGGATTTACAGATACATTCGAAAATAAATCAGAGTCAACTGTATTTCATTCTTATAAGATTAAAATTTACTTGTTAACTAAATTCAGCCACAGTTGATTAAAGAAAACAATTATTTTTAATGAACTAAAATAATTTCCTTGCTCACCCGCGACCTTACGATAGCTAAGCTTATGCAAAATATGCACACTTTAGACGACCAGATGGGAATTGTCCCGTGATATTTATTATTTATTATTATTATTATTACACTAATATAACTGGTAGCATGGTGTACGGTTGTATCACTCTGAAGATGAGCTCTGGTTGAGTTCGAAACGCGTCAGTGTAGTGTGGTGGTGGTGATAGATGGGTTTGTGTGATTTGTGTGTGTTCTTACAGTGTGGAGGTGGAGGAACTGCATGAACACGCATAGCTTAGCTATCGTAAGGTTGCGGGTGAGCAAGGAAATTATTTTAGTTCATTGATATGGACCTCCGCAAAGTAACGCCTGATTCAATAAATTAATTATTTTTAAATTTACTTGTCTGATATCAACGGGATTCTGATTCAATCCCGTGTATGAAATTTATGAAATTCGAATACTTAACCATATTATTATACACACATCATAAATAGATATTCCAATTTCCTAAAATTCATCGAGGTTGAGTCAGAGATTCGTCAATAATTAGGTACGGAGATTAAACTATAAGAGTATTATGAGTAATAATGTTAGTAATGGTAATGTACAAATAAAAAGCAGTTCACTGATCATAAAAATATTATAAATGCAAAAGTGTGTTTGTGTGTTTGTCCGTCTTTCACGCCGTAACTGAGCGACGGATCGACGTGATTTTTGGTATAGAGATAGTTTATGGGCCCGAGAGTGGCATAGGCTACTTTTTATCCCGGAAAAATGTACAGTTCCCGAGGGAACAGCAAGCGATAACCGAATACCACGCGGGCGGAGCCGCGGGCATAAGCTAGTCCTGCTAATATATTTTTTTAGTTGCAGGTAAATAATTTCTTGGTCGGTACAAGCGTTATTTTAAAGAGGTTCATATCCATATCTATGAACTAGGACCGCTACTCCATAGCCGTAGGTACGTGCAAGGCAGATTACATACATAGGTGCTACATTTTTTTTTTCTTATAGAGCCCTCTTAGCAAAACGCTTCCAAATACATAAGGAATAAATTTGATGGATAGACCCTGGTGAAAACCTGGTGTCTTTCACACAGACGTAGCTGTTTTTGACGTTATTGGTATAGTACTTTATCAATGAAGGTCAACGTTTTAGTATAAAATATTGGATTATTATAAAGCAATAGAAAGACTGTATTTCTTACTCTCCTATTAATAGTACATTGTGTCTTAAGGGCGGTAAATCAGGAATTACGAACGAGAGTCTATTAGAAGCCCGAAGTCGAAGGCTGAGGGCTTTAATGAGTCGATGTTCGTAATTCCAGTACCGCCCGTACGATATACAATGTTTTTCATCACATTTGCGAGTAAAATTGTATATTTATAAAAGAAAAACTAATATTTTTACAAAAATTGCCGATACCGCTGATTGCGCTCTTGGCAGCGCCAGCGCCCCGCCGCCCACCTCCTCCGCAGCATGTGCCTGACGTGCGTGCGCAGGTGCTCCTGCAGCACAGCGTGCGCATCGGCAGCGGACGCAGCGTGCGCAGCAGCAGCGCGCGCGCAGTATTAGTACGGGTGATGACTCATTTACCGAAATTGGGTTTCATGATAAGAAAATTAGTACGCGCAATGACTCATTTACCAACCTTGGGTATCATGACAAGAACTAAAGGTCGAGGGTTGTATTTGGGGGGTTGCAACCAAGGTAGCCTGCATGTTACGACACTTTTTACGAGCAAGTGTGAAGGAAATAATATTAGAGTGAGCGAAATGGCACGATAACAATTTCCTTTTTAGCGGAGGTCAATGCGGAGATGAAGAGTTTCACCTTCACGGAACAGGAGATTAACGGAGGTGGAGATGAATGTGGAAGCGTAAGTGGGAAAATTATAAATTCATTGTTTATTCAAGTAACAGAAAGTATTTTTTTTATTTCCAATTGGTATGTAGGTATATACATACATACCTATACCTAGAACTTTAACTTCCGCATGCGTCCGCGTCGGAATTAATAGTAGCTAAAACCATCTCATTCTGAGAGGCGACCTGGCAGGGCTCCTATGAAACTCGAAACTCGAAGTTCGTATCGTACCGTCCCTTTCGCTCTCGTATTAAATAGTATATGTGTCAGAGGGACCGCATGACACGAACTTCAAGTTTCGAGTTTCGTAGTAGCCCTGCTGCGCCGGCGCCGGCGTACAGAGCCGGAGATGATGATGAAATATGATAATGACGATTAAGTTCACCTATCACTTCTTTATTATCTATTAATATCTTGTGTTTTCTGAACAATAAAGAGTCATGCAGTACATAAAGTAATTTTAGTTGGTTATCACAAAGGCCGCGCAATAATAATAATACAAAACAATACAATCCAACCAACCGACTAATTAGAGAAAATAAAATCTATGACGGAGATAATAGATACAATACGGCAATCTTAAAAAAGGTAGATTAGTTACCTACGTCGCCGATTATGGACCTTTCCTTAGTGCATCCTGGGGACTTTCCCATGGTATTACGTGATAACAAATTATGAGTATTTAGAGTTTGAACTGTTTAAATTTGAGCGAAGAGTCAATAGATTTTCATAAACATTCAACACATCAACAAAAAAGACTCATCTAAATGTATTGTATTCTTATTGACACTCATAATGACTTATAAATAGTTTTGTTTAGTTTGCCTTGTTTGTTTGTTGTGTTTGCAAATAAAGTAACTACCTAGCTAATTAAAATTTCACCCTCTTGTAGGTAACCGATGGATCCATAATTTGGTAAACACCTTTTGTTTTGAGAACAATACATTTTTATTAATACTAGCTGTTGCCCGTCACTCCGTCCGCGTAGTATGAAAAATAGTTTATATCCTATTCCCAAACCTACCGAATATACACAAAAAAATCATAAAAATCGAAGGAGTTTGGTCACAAACATTTTTGACCCGAGAATTTATACATAAGGTTATTATTACTTACCTACATTGCAACAAAATACCAGATCACTTACTTATTATTTTACTATCCCTTCAATATGGATAACAAATGAAAGTACTAGTACAAATTACAAAAAAAAAACCGAGTGCAAAGTAAAACAAAACGTTTTTATTTTTATTGTGAACAAACAATAATGATGCCTATAGTGTGATATAAAAACCGGCCAAGAACGTGTCAAACACGCCCAATATAGGTTTCCGTAGCCATTACAAAAAAATCTAGTGATGTTTTTCTAAGAATTCTGCATTTTATATGAAATCATCCAAGTTTAGGTATATTTTATACCTTAGGCTGCTAGTTACTCTTACTGCTAATAATTCTCAAGCAAACTCAGCCGTTATTGTTTTCCTTGTTAATTTGATATACTTACTACCATTATGTTTTTTTTTTAAATTTCAAGATTTGTAGAGAGGGGGATGCCCGATTTTAATGAAGGTTTAAGGAAAAATAGAAATAAATATATTGTACTCGCTCTTCGCAAAACATAGAGAACACTATTTAAAAAAAAATTAAAAAGTCAATTTAGGTAAACACTAAAAAGTTTTAGGTGAGCACTTTGGAGTTGAATATTTCGCAAACATCACTGAATCGAAAAATTGTCTTCACAACCCCCCAATGATTTAGAAAGACCTATATAACGATACCCCGCACCATAGGGTTGCACGAGAAAAAAAATCACCCCCACTTTACTTTAGGGGAGGACAACTAATAATATTTTTTTTTTCAAAAAAAATTGTACCACTTTGTCGGCATGATAGATCATGTATCTGGTGAAGGTGGTAGTGGTAGAGGTGGTATCTGTGAAAAATTACAGCTTTCTAGCACTGATAGTCTCTGCGCAAAGCCGCGGACGAAAAGACAAACAGACAGACATGGCGAAACTATAAGGGTTCCGTTCTTGCCATTTTGGCTACGGAACCCTAAAAAGCTACCAATCAATTAGAGAGATACCAGGTAGGTACCGTCATAATGTTTCCTCATGAATCTAGGTCATTAATGAGACTAAAATAAAGTTTATCTACAACTTATTATTCACAAGGAAATTATTGTGTACCTCATCTTCAGCCTTATTCTGTGCCTATACTCGTAGTCGTAGTTATGCAGCTCACAGGGGGTACAGGCTATTAGATAAATGCGTAGTTAAAAAAAAGTCTCTTGTAGTGTTTCACTAAAATATTTAGTATTATTTAAAACTAAGAGGCCCCATACACCCCCGCAAAAACTAGATGTAATGTTAATGAACTACGGCCTAAGCCCACTCATTCTGAGATGAGACTTTGTGACCAGCAGTGGGATAGCTATTTGCCACATAGCCAAACTATTAAAAGTTTAAAACTGATGTTTTAAAAAATCTTTCTGGCCACTTTCTTGCAGTACATTCTTCTAGGCCAGTGGTTCTCAAACAGTGATCCACGGACCACTTGGGGTCCCTGGACACACCCAAAGTGGTCCGCGAAGCCATCAAAAATAAAAAAATCTTTATTAATTTTCAACAAAAGTGTTTTTTCGAACTATAAGTGGTCCGTGACAGGGAAAAAATCAAATGGTCCCTCATCGCTGAAAGATTTAGAACCATTGTTCTAGGCAATAATAGTTATTCCGAAAGCGTTAGTTGTAAGTGTAAAAAATTACATGTAAAACGCCCTTACATGTAAAATTCCATTTAAGGTCTTCCTAGAGGATAAATACTTTAATTTTGAACAAATTAATGGCTTCCCTAACCGTGACGATCCAGCCCACGTATCCGGTATAGATCGCTAAGCCGCCTGCGCATGAGACTCTCACGGGCGAGGGTAATCCATCACCAAGCACAATGATCTCTTAGCAGATGACTTCCGAACTATGGCCGCACCTGCGCCTAACGTACTGAATTTGTTTACTATCGTACCGATGCAAAACCAGAGTCCAAAATATTTTAAAGCACACTCTCAAAAACGTCTGAATAGATTTTGATAAAATTTAGATAAGAACGGTTGTGTTTTAAATTAGAAACATTCACGTGCCAATCGGTCTGTTCATTGAGAAGCTACAGATAGCTAGATTGACAAAGACACACAAATTTGATTTATATCTACTAGTACAGTCGAGTTCTTATACTGAGAGCAATTTTATTCAAAAATATGTGAACACAACTCTATTGTTAACTGCGTAAAAGTGTGTTCATTATTTTTGATTGAACTTTTCATCGGAAGAATAATAACTCGACTCTACCATCCCCTTTTTAGAAAACTTATAGACCTGTCACGTTCATTTATGACAGAGACAGATAATTTAAACACAGGTTTGGCACCGTGTATCTAGTTATCTTAATGACTTGAGTATCACTTGGTTCCTCACCTAAGTGATTGCGGTCTGGGTGTTGAACCCGTCTTACGGCAAATCAAGTTCTTTTATCACCAACATTAAGTAGGTTAATGTTAGACAAGTAAAATGGTTATATGAGCACAAATAATTGTTAGTTTTTGTGTTAAAAATGACTAGAAATAATATAAAATATTTTAAATCAGATGTTTGTACCGAATGATTCAATAATATGAATGAATGACTCCGACTATACACGGCGACTACTTCGAGTTCTTATCATTACACACAGGTTTTCATTAGGTTTTATAGGTAATCTATACCTTAGAATCTATTAACTTTAAGATGTACGTTGTTTCGGAGATAAGGGAATATTGGGCAATTTTCGTCAATTTTCTTAAATGAAAAATCAATTAATCCTAGAATTATATTAAAAAAAAACCTAATTTTCCCCCAAAAAGTGGGCCCATGTTTTTAATTTTATTTATTAACGTTGTACGCCTGTCTTTAGGTCATCGACTTTAATATGTATGCCAATTTTCAACTCAATCCTGAACCGATTCGGAGCTTAGCTTCACAGCAAATTGGCTAGGATAGGCAGACATCACACTAGTGATCTTATAAAGGTCCCGTATTTTTTTCATTTAAGGCACGGAACCCTATAAAATAAAATGGTATTTCTGAAATACCCAAAAAAATTTAGACTAGGCTCCCAGTGGTGATTCGTTTGCCTAGTATGTAAACCAGATTCTGACTCCTGTCCTGATATCTGAGGTAGTATGATTTATCGTGGTTCCATTCTCCAATAATTAATACTGATGCGCTATCGCTATTGTGGTCTAAAGCTCCGCCTTCCGTCCTACCAGCCACAAACCGGCCAAGAGAAAAAATAATATTTTTCTAAGGATTCATATTGTGTACGGAATCTTCCAAGTTTACGTATGTCTTATGTTTTAGGTTGCTATTTACTCTTAAAATACTAATAATTCTCAAGAAATCTTAGCCGTTATAATTTTTCTTGTAAATTTGATATATTTACTACCATTCTTTTTTTTTCAATTTTTTTCACCCAACTGCTAAGATTTTGGAGGGGGGGGGGACGCTCGATTTAATATTTCGCAAACAGATCACTGAATCTAAAGTCAAAGCCAAAGTTAAAATATCTTTATTCAATTTAGGCTATAACAAGCACTTATGAATGTCAAAAAAAATCTACCACCGGTTCGGAAAAACCTCTGTTGAGAGGAATCCGGCAAGAAACTCAACGAGTTATATTTTTTTTAAACAGATTTACAATATTATTAAATGATATGTATACATCACAAGTATTTAACACAACTTTATTTTTAAAACAGTAGGTTCGCTATTTGAAGGGATCGCTAATGCGGATCGGAATTATTTCCAAATATCCCTGTCCATGATAAAATCATTAATTTTATAATACACCTTAGATATTAATGTCTTCTTGACAATAGATCTGGATTTTGTATCCGTTTCATTTATAATACTTTTGGAATTTTATTATAAAAACGTATACAATTTCCAGAAACGACTTTTTGGTTTTAGCCAGTCTGTAAGATGGAACTTTAAGCTTCTCTGTGTTTCTAGTAGCCTTTGGCTTATCGACGTTAGTGGGAAAATCACATATGTTCTTCCTAACATACATGATTTTTTCAAAAACATAAAGCATAAAAATCGTCTTAGCAACCTCCCAATGGTTTTAAAATATCTAACGATACCCTAAACTATAGAGTTAGTCGAGAAAAAAAATCACACCCGCTTCACGACTATAGGAGGTAGCTACCCTAAAAATGTTTTTTTTTTATTTTACCACTTTATCGGCGTGACTGATATTATTATGCAGGTATATTCATGCTATGTTACAGATTTCTAGTAGGTACTTACGGTCTCTGAGCTTAGCCGCGGACAGATAGACATACAGACAGACAGACGGACAGACATGGCGAACTATAAGGGTTCCTAGTTGACGACGGAACCCTAATATAAAAATGAGCCTACGCTGCATACATTTTGTTTAGAAGTAGAGGGGCTGCTAAAACTGGATTTATAAACGACCGTTTGTACAAAACAAAAATACATTCCTATTCGTCGGACCAAAAAGTCGTTTCTGGGAAATTGCATACGTTTTGACACTAAATTCTCAAAAAAATTTAATTACTGATCAAACAGATCATTATCATCATTTAGGCCAATTTACGTCCTACTGCAGGGCACATAGGCCTCCTGTTAGAATGAGAGGTCTTGGGCTGCAGTTTCCAGCCGGACAGGAGACCCAGTTCGAATTGAGAAATTCACATTATCATTGAATTTCGCCGTAAAGTTTGTGATATATTTCTAATGCAATTTTGCGCATAAACTCTAGCTCAGTCGGGCTTGAACCCACGACCCTCTGCTTGAGAGACCATTGTCAAACCACTATACATATAGGCTACCACGGCCTATTTCATAATTACCGATCAAATAGATACAGAATTCAAACCAATTGCTATGAAGAAACTAATGTTTAATAGTGCTAGCGGTACGCCAAAAAATGCTGCACATGGTGTTAAAAGCATGAAAATCGGAAGGATTGATCTTTAGGCCATAAGAATCAATTTGACCCGTAGCACGAAAAAAAAAAAGCGGCCAAGTACGAGTCGGACTCGCCCATGAAGGGTTCCGTAGCAGCAAGGAACATAATATAAAAGGTTCCTTTACTATTTATGACGTATTAAAAAACCGGCCAAAAGCGTGTCGGACACGCCCAAAATAGGGTTCCGTAGTCATTACGAAAAAATTAAGTAATTTTTTTCTAAGGATTTCGTATTTTATACGGATAACCTTCCAAGTTTAGGAATATTTTATACCTTAGGCTGCTATTTAAGAGTAAAACTACTAATAATTCTCAAACAAACTTAGCCGTTATAGTTTTTCTTGAAAGTTTGATATACTTCCTACCAACCTGAATTTTTTCAAATTTTCCACCCACGGGTTAGATTTTAGAGGGGGGACGACGCTCGATTTTAATGAAAATTTGCACTTTAAATTGAATATTTCGCAAAAAAACAATGAATCGAAAAACCGTCTTAGCAAACCCCTAATGGTTTTAAAAGACCTATCCAACGATACCCCATAGGCTTGGATGAGAAAAAAAAATTACCCCCACTCTATGGGAGGTAGGTATATTTTACAAATAATGATTGAAACGCATCATATCTGGAGGAGCCCAAACTTGTTTTTTTTTTATTCGACTGGATGGCAAACGAGCAAGTGGGTCTCCTGATGGTAATAGATCACCACCGCCCATAAACATCTGCAACACCAGGGGTATGGTTGGTGGGGGTATGTTTTGAAAATGATTTTTATTTTTATTTAAAACAGGTGACTAAAATATAATGATGATGTGTTCCTTTCATTAAATACCACACACGATAGGTTTCAGAGCAAAAGTTTTATTTTTCCCATACAAAAAAAGATGACGTCATAACTCCTCTCCTTTTTTTTTTTTTTTTTCGTGCTACGGGTCAAATTGATGCATATCGCCTAAAGATCCGATTTTCATGCCTCTAACGCCATGTGCGGCATTTTGTTGAATTTCGGGGCGTACCGCTAGCACTATTAAGGCGTATTATAAAGTTTATGATTAGTAACTGGGCAACCGAGCTTAGCTCGGACTAAAACTCGATAATAAGCGTTTTCCCAGAGAAGACCAAGCAAGGTCCGCTCGGATTGCTACTACCATCTTGCTTGCTAACCCTGCCGTGGAGCAGCAGTGCTGCACTGTTGTTTTTCGGCATGGAGAGTAAGTGAGCCGGTGAAATTACTGGCACTAGAGGTAACCCATCTTAGGCATTTAGGTTGGCAACGCATTTGCAATACCCCTGGTGTTGCAAAACTCACCGTTTAACAATTTGCCAAGTGTCGTTTAGGCAAATTATGAAATTCCTAGGCATATCATGAAACGCCGCCATTTCATGATTTGGCCAGTTTTGGCAGATCATGAAACTCCTAGGCATATCATGAAACACCGCCATATCGGTTCTGGCACTTCGCCGGCCGCTGCCGCGGCACGCTCTCTTCGCTCGCTCGGCTCGTGCGTTGTGGTCACAATTCATACTAACTCCTCGCTTCGCTCGTCGTACCTAAATATTTTTGAAATTTGAAAAACATAAGTTTGTAGACTATTTTTCGATTTATAGATCCGTTTCTAAAATATTATGCTTAAAAGTGCAAGTTTTTATTACAGCTAAGAGAATTGATACGGAACCCTTCTTTGCGTAGCCCGATAAGCACTTGGTCAGTTTTTTAACCCCCGACGCAAAAAGAGGGGTGTTATAAGTTTGACCGCTATGTGTGTCTGTCTGTGTGTCTGTCTGTGTGTCTGTCTCTGTGTCTGTCTGTGACACCGTAGCTCTTAAACGGGTGGACCGATTTGAATGCGGTTTTTTTTATTTGAAAGCAGGTTTTCTAGCGATGGTTCTTAGACATGTTTTATCAAAATTGATTCAGCCGTTTCAAGATCATCAGCTCTTTTGTTCGCTGCGGTAGGAATCTTAGACGCATAACGGGTATTTACTTAACTTCCAAACATATTTGGGACCTAAAATTTGAAACACCCATATATGCTATATAACTATGCAAGATTATGGAATTCTCGGCCTGATGCTGCAGCCAGCATATCCAGAACACTAGTAGGTAAACTCTTGATAAAACCATAGCAGATACATCGTGTTTGGATTCGTTTCGATCAGTATTTGATTCTACATACAATGCAATGGTGGCAACAGGATGAACTGATGCTGCAGCCAGGATATCCAGCACACTAGTACATTCTATAAAAAATAATAGCACATATGTCGTGTTTGGATTCGTTTTAATCAGTAATTGATTCTACATACAATGCGGTGGTGGCAACACGACGAGCTGATGCTACAGCCAGGATATCCAACACACTAGTACACTTTAAAAAGTATATATATCAAAGTTTAAAAAACATGAAATAAAAAAACTTAAATTAAAAATTTAAAAAACCCCCGACATAAAAAAACGCCGCTAAAAAAAGATAACTAAAAAGTAAAAAATAATTGTGCACTGCCTAGCTGTTGCCCGCGACTTAATCTGCGAAGACTTCGTTTTTCCCTATCGCGCGGGGACTATGCTGATTTCCCGCAAATCGTTAATACTTTAAAAAATACAACATATGTACTTTAGTTTCCTGTTAACCTTAGCGGTCCCCCGACACCGACGACGCTTAGATAAAAAATATTACTAGATAGGTACTTATACTAAATTAACTTAGGCTAATTTTGCGGGAAATCAGCTAGTCCCCGCGGGATAGGTATAAACGAATTCTTCGCAGATGAAGTCGCGGGCAACAGCTAGGTAGTGCACAATTCTTTTTACTTTTTAATTATCTTTTTAGCAGCGTTATTTTTCGGGCGTTTTTTTATGTCAGGAGTTTTTTTTAATTTTTAAGTTAAGTTTTTTATAATATATTTTAAGCAACTCAAATGTACCTAAAAAATTGTGATCGCTAATCTATCTATTTAAGTAAGCAAATAAAACAATAGAATGAAGAAGTAAACATGTTTGTTTGTGCGTTTATTTGTTTGTTTTTTCTATGGAACAACAAAACAGATTCTGAAAATAACTCTTCAGAGTAAAAAGTAACACTATCCCTAAAAAAATTAACGTAGGTCAGGTTAGGTACTTGTTATAACAAAGTAGGTAAAATATTGGTTGCTATGATTGGTTTTTTGGAGTCTTTTTGTATTTTTTATTTCAACTCCAAATTTGTTACTTTTACGGGTATCCCGTGAAACCATATCGAAAATACAAACTGAGACATGGATGCACAGAAAAACCAGAAAAAGAGACCAGCGCTGGTCTCTTTTTCTGGTTTTTCTGTGCATCCATGTCTCAGTTTGTATTTTCGATATTGGTTGCTAGACAAAATTGTTATTAAGTATACCTAATTTAAAAGAATATTTATGGAGATTTATTAGGAAAATATTCTGATTACCTTAGATTGGTATGTAACGACCAACAAAATATTATAAGTTTAGGATAGCATACTTATTATTATTGAACAGTTAGCAGAAGAAGTAAATGAGCAGTTGTAATGTTCAAAATTATCTAAACACGCTATTATTACCTTGGCAATAGACTCGTGTGTAGATCATTTGAAGCACCGTAACCGGTCATGAACTGCTGCAGCTGACAACTCTGCAACTTATGCCGGAATACGGCTGACTGTGATGGGATTTTTAGAAAATACATGCAACAAAATTATCCTATAGTGCACACTTTATAGGCCTGCAGCACTAATAATTGTTTCTTAGTGGTTTTAGAATTTGCTGCTCCGCTTATTATAGCATGCACGGAGTCTAGTTATTCTTGTAGTACGTCCGTCCTTATACGTTAACTTATTACCGCTTATAGACCTAAATTAACAGCACAGTATAAGCTAAGCTAATGTCCTATAAAAGTACTGCAAAGGTGTAAACACGCTTGAGTATACTTGTTCTGGTAAGCTATACTTACATAGTTGCCTACAAGTGGCTTGTGGTTTTAAATTTTGTGACTTACTATTACTTCCTGTTACAAAATTTGGATACAAATCTTTTACAAAAAAATAATTTTGAGGAAATGGAAGCGGTTGAAAAATTCACAAAACATCAACAGTAATTCACTTGTCAGGTTCTAGCTTTATATCGGGCAAAGGAAGTATCGTAGAAGTTGGCGAAGGTTCCGGACAAAATAGTTAATTTGTAAATTGTACACAAAATATTAATATTTATATTATTGATGGTTCTGGACAAAACAATGCTAGTTTATATTTAATCCACGAGAAGAGCATTAGTGGGGATTCTTCACACGAAGAAGAACGTGATGTTGAAGACGATTCCAGACTTCCAGTTTAACATATGAATTTATGAATGTTTAATATAATTGTGGAACCCTAATTCCTAACAATATGGCGATGGTGTGCCTCTAATCCAAACCATTTTAAAACCAAGAACGTCTATATAACGGTTTTGTAATGGACTTCGGAAGGCTAATTGTAAAAAAATGGCAACTTTTCATTGTATGCCTTATTAAAATGAATATATTGTTTTCAAATGCAACTTATTTTAAACACTAATTTCAAGAGGCGAATACATATAGAATAGAATAGATATAGAATAGGCAATAGATATAATACATAATATACTTCGTCGAAAAAAGGTTTATTAATTATGCCACACTGTAGATACATTATTCAGGAAAATTAACTAAGGTAACTTACCTTTTCATCAAATATCAAATATTTGTATATTTTTGCAATATGCGCTCCAATGACCACGTTCACTTTATGATTCCCTACTGTTTTTGAAAGAGCTTGTAACAGAAGCACGCAGCACGTTAGTCGTGTGTGGTTCTGTAAGGCGCTTATAGTTGACTTCGCGGGGAGTAGTTAGTTCTGCGTAGTCCGACTATAGGGATAATTATTAGCTAAGTGGTAGTCACCAAGTCTATTATGGATGTCTTACAAGAAAAAGTATGCCTATAAATGGGGCCCTTTTCCGTTGTTATAAGACCTTACTATCCCGTTATAGTCCTGATAAAATGGTGGTTCCAGGATAATTATAAAACCAATTTTTGCTGCTTGACTGTAATGACTCGCATCCCAGCAATAAACTTTTCATTAATTCATTCAGCACGCAAACATTGCAGACACTAGGTAAAGCTATCATTAATAGTAAGATATACCTACCTAAATATCCATTAAATTAAAGGCACAAAAGTGCACCAAGACTAGGATTGCTTATCTCTCTTACGTACCAAAACATAGTTGAACCTGATAGATGTGACAAGCGTTTTAGCTACCGAAATGCAGGGGGGGAGGAACTTCCAACAATCTTGAGTCCATTTACTATCAGAAGCCCGGTATGCCGTCCTTATCGCACACAAACAAACGACCTAACGCACACACAAACAAACGAACTCATTACTTACTTAATAAACTATAAATATAGATAGATGGTCAGGTGAACCAAAAAACATTTTGTAAACAAGCATTTGTCTTCGAAGAGTACGGACGCTCCGGATAATTTATTTTATTTTAATAAATCAGTTAAAGTTTATTAGAATATTTGCGACTTTGGAACTGTCACGTTTTCAACTGTCAAGTGAAGTGGTTTAAGTTATACCTACACGGATAATAAAAATGTCGTCTTTGACTCCGTCGCCGCCATCAACGCATTCGGACGGCTCCAGGGAGTCCTTTCTATCGCCGATTTCGGACTTAGCAGTGCCCAGTCAAGTGCTACAAAATCGTGACAACAACGTCTTCACGTCACATAGTGTGGGAAACATTCTTTCAGAAAACATAACCTTTAGTTCAAGTGATAACGCGTTTCTGGATAGTAAAGTTTTGTCAGCCGTACCTCCTGGATACATACACGACTTTAATTCACGAGATTTTCCAAGTTATAGTGTTGACGTATTTGGATTGCCAACCACTTGTAACCCAACAATCATCCAGGCTGATATTGATCCACGACATAATAATTATCAAATTTCTATGTATGACACCATAAACTGTCCTCAAAACCGATTCCCGACTGAATCAAATGAACTTGCAACTGAAACCAGCAAATCCGGACCATCGTACTGTTTACCGAATCCACAAGATACAAATAATATAAGTTCTGAGAAACATGTAAGTTCAACATATTATTCTGATCAAAATCTTTTCTGCCTAGTGATAAGAAATCATTTTACTTTTGAATACCATAGTAGGCTTATGACCTAAATAATTCTAACTATTCTAATTAGCAGACTAGTCAGTTAAATTACCAAAAAAAATTGGACATTATTTTATCTTTTGCCAAATAAACCAAAAACCGGCCAAGAGCGTGTTGGACACACTCAATGTAGGATTCCGTAGCCGTTACGAAAAATCAAGTAATATTTTTCTGAGTATTTTGTATTTTGTACGGATTTTTTTCTGTTTTGGTGTATTTTATAACTTAGGCTAATAAAACAACTAATAATTCTCAAACAAACTTAGCCGTATAGTTTTCGTTGTAAATTTGGTATACTAAGTTTACTGCCATCATGAATATTTCCAAATTTTCAAACAAACAGTTTAGTTTTCAGAGGGGGTGGGACGCTCGATTATAATGAAAATTTGCAGTTTAAAGTTAAATATTTCGCAAACAGATCACTGAGTCGAAAAAATGTCTTCACAAATTCGCAATGGTTTAAAAAAAACCGGCCAAGAGCGTGTCGTACACGCCCAGAATAGGGTTCCGTAGCCATTACGAAAAAATCAAATAATATTTTTCTAAGGATTTCGTATTATTCGTATTATGCTGCTATTTACTCTTAAACTACTAATAATTCTCAAGCAATCTTAGCCGCTATAATTTTCCTTGTAAATTTGATATATTTTAATACCATTCTGAATTTTTTCAAATTTTTCCACCCAACAGTTTAGATTTTAGAGGGGGGGGACGCTCGATTTCAATGAAAATTTGCACTAGAAAGATTGCCTTAGCAACCCCCCAATTGTTTTAAAAAACTTATCCAACGATACCCCACAATATAGGGTTAGTCGAGAAAAATAAAATCATTCCCACTTTACGTCTATGGGAGATACCTTAAAAAAATTTTTTTTTACTTTTTTTTATTGTACTACCACTTTGTCGGCGTGACTGATATGTATATTCATGTCAAATTACAGCTTTCTAGTACTTACGGTCTCTGAGCTTACGCGCGGACAGACAGACAGACAGACGGACAGACATGGCGAAACTACGCTACGCTACACTTACAGAGTTAGGTGAGAAAAAAAAACACCTCCACTGTACGTCTATGTTACGAGTACGAGTATGTTATGTAGTGCAGCAGCAGCAGTCAGCATCAATAGTAGCGGATCACTTTTTTACTCTGTCGCATTGACACATTGACTATAGTACCTGGCTGTAAAACGATAAAGTACAAAATTGTACAGCTACTTTTGATGCTGACTGTACACCAAAAAAAGTTTTTTTTTTTCAATGCTCTCTTATTATTTATCCGGCACAGTTGCTACATACATCCGTGCAAAATTACAGCTTTCTAGCACTGATAGTCTCTGATGATGATCAAAGCCATGGACGGACGGACAGATAGACAGTCAGACAGACATGGAGAAACTATAATGGTTCCGATTTTGCCATTTTGGATACGTCATCATACACAGTTCACGCCATGGGGCACCTTTTAGCAAGGCGTGACGTCACGCGCCCCCCTCCCACTCCCGAGCTTTGACGCGCTTTTCTGGTACTATTCTCACTGACAGATTAGGACTAGAATAATATTTTTTTACCCAAGGAACTACCCCATAACTGGTTTGGCATTGCCGTAATTTGCCACCGACCAACCGGATCCTTAATGACAATTTAATATTGTTGTACTTTGCCAATAGGTACTTAATAAATAAATAGGTTGAATAGGTTGTGATATATTCATTTCGCATCTATACCGTCCCGAGATCAGTCGTGCTAACAAATTTCTGTATTTATTTATAGAGTACTTCTTGGAATAACCAAACACTGTCCCTGTCTACTGTTCCTGTTACTACAGCGACTGCGTCATCAGAAAAAGGTCAGTTGAATTTTTTCACATTAACTGTAATTTAAATATTTTCTCAATGTTTTAAAATTTACCACATTAACCCCCCGTTTCACCATCCACTGATTAAATTTATTTGACGGATAGAATGTGTTATCCGTCAAATAAAATTAATCAATGGGTGGTGAAACAGCCCCTAAATTATATATAAAAACTGCTACTCATACCATGAGGTGTCTATGGGCGGTGGTGATCTATTACCATCAGGAGACCCACTTGCTTGCTTGCCATCCAGTCGAATAAAAAAAATTAAAAAAAGCTAATGTAACTTAATATTGATAAGCAATAGTAAAATTAGAAAGTCGTGAAGTTTTTTTTACAATAGAAGGTAACTATGCGTTTTTATTAAAATAGAAAAATTACATTGTTTCTTAACTAGTGTGTTGAATATATTCATTGTATTTACTTATAAAAAAAGAAGATCAACTTTTGGTAAAATATGGACTTGGCATTTCTTATTTTTTATTAAAGGTTCAGTTATGACGATAAATAAAACGTAAAATTTATTGTGATTTTATTAAGAAGCCAGTGCAGTCTGCTGTTACTACAAATAACTTTTAATACTGAAACTAATTTATAACTTTGGTTCTGAATCTTCGCCTGTTAAACTTTTCTTTAGACCATATTATATGTAGTATTTTACAAAAACACATATTAATACTATTAATTTATTTTTAGACATGTCGACGGAAAAAATATTTACAAAAAGGGCCAGAACTGCTTACACCAGCGCACAGCTGGTTGAATTAGAGAACGAGTTTCACCAGAGTAAATACCTCTGCCGCCCGAGGCGCATCGAATTGGCAAACTTCTTGCAGCTGTCTGAACGCCAAATTAAAATTTGGTTCCAGAACCGAAGGATGAAACATAAGAAGGACAATAAAAATAATAAACCATCATCTTCGGTGGAAGATAATCCTTCTACCAGCTCAAAGGGCCAAGACCACAAGATGAGCCATGGAAGAGGCTGTAGTGGTCACGACCGTCACCGACGTCTGCTTACAGATGGCCATCTATCACATCACAAAATAACCTTGACTCCGAACGAAACAGTACCCAGGCCGCCGGATTACTCCTCAATCAATGCATTAAAGCCAGTCATGAAGGGTCCGCAGAACCCGAGCGCGCCACCTTACACACCTTTAAGATATTCGTCCTACTATCCGGCAAGTAGCAAGACCGCTTACTCACCATTGCAAGAGAGTTATCGGTACTCGAACGATGATTCACTGATGCCAACTTTGAATAGTTTGTCCACGCTGCCTATCGATGCCTACGTGCCGAACGGCGCGGGCTTAAAATTCACAGATGATGTTTCGAAAATCCCTACAAGTTATGCGTTCTACAGTCCTCAGTCTTCTGGAATGAATACGCTTCCTCATACATCTGAAGGATATGGGTTTGGTACTATTCCATCAAATCCAGCACCGGCCTATGAAGATAGCAGTCTGGTTACGCGGTCCTCCAACGTGTCTTTACCACAAGACCCGTACTTTTCTTTTTTACCTAATCAAGACTCTGCCAATCAACTTCCTTCTACCTCTACCGGGAAGTATTCTTCTTCTTCTTCTTCTTATATGGCTTTATAAACCAATATTTAATTGGTAAAATGTTTATATGTGTCGATCCATCACAAAAGGGTCCTTATGGCAGTTTCTAGTCACTGAGATATTGCCGTTTTTGTAAAATCCTTCGAAATTACAATTTTTTTTTTCTATTTACAATTCTTTTATTCTATGCAAAATAGTAAAATATACGAATTGGTTTCACTAATGTACGTAAAGTATTTCTACAAAATTGGGTTCAAAGTAGAAAAGGGTCCTTATGGCAGAGCACATACAGGAATAATAAAAATATTGATAAAAAAATGATCAATTTATTTGCAACTTTTGCTTATAAGTAAGTTAAAGTGATATGGGTACACTTATAACAAAATAAGGTAATATTTTTCAAAGGATTTCGTATTAAATTACGAAATCTACCAACTTTTGGTATATTTTATACCTTAGGCTGCTATTTACTATTAAAACTACTAAATATTTCTCAAGCAATCTTAGCAGTTATAATTTTCCTTGTCAATTTGATATACTTACTACCATTCTAAATGTTTTCTAATTTTTCACCAGCAGTTTAGATTTCAGAGGAGGGGGGGGGGAGCGCTCGATTTTAATGAAAATTTACACTTTCTGTAATTATCAATATATTTTGCCTGTGATTGGTCATAAGGACCCATTTCCTAAATGTACGGGAGTCAATTTCTGATTTTTATGTAACTCAAATCGTTTATGAATAAAAAATAAGACATGTAGAATAAAAATTACATTTTTGTGATACTTGTGTAGACAGCTTAAACATAATTTAGATGTCACTATACGAAAATAATATAATGTTATAGGGTAAGGTGAATAATTTAGTAATTTTGACATTTTAATGAAAGAAAACATATTTCGATGACTTTATGATTTTATATCTATCTAAGATGTAAATTCATATACCCCCAACTATGTACAATGGTTCAGATTACAACATATTAAAGAACAGTCCCAAAATTATTTTTTCTTCATTTCGTTCTTATAAGCGACTTGCTCTAATCAAAGGCTAATTTTTCACGATCTGGAAGTCGCACTAACAAAACCATAACTGACAAAGAAAAATACCTTGAGATACATAATCAACCATCATCTATGTAATCTATGTAACTTTCAATGGTAACATCTTTAAAATTAGTTTCAAACTTCTTTTAACGATTTCTCAAAAGTGTAATACTTAGCATGTGTAGGTTTAATGTTTTTTAGAAAAAAAAAATGTGACAGGGTCATGATTCTTTTTGTATTAATTAGCCTCTTTTTATCAGTTTGCTATTTTGTTGCAAATTTCTTTTAAGGACGTGGGTGTTATCAGTGTTTTTTAATAAGCTCTTAATCACACAAGGAACCGCACATATAATGACAGGTTTTCAAAAAAATTAGGCATCATGGTCCTTAACTTTTCTATTATTTATTCCGAATTTAACTTAAGTCCTAATTGTGGCTAGTCTGATCTAGAAAGTTAAGGACTATGAAACTTTTTTAATTCCTTACTCAAACACAAGAATTTAATCAAAAATTAAAGATAAATAAATGGCAGTGGCCTTTTTGAGACAATGGTAGCAATACGTAAAGCGAGCCTTTGGCTTTCAGGAGGCCTCAAAATTCCACCACATGTACGTACAGTGTCATTATGTGTATTTAAAATATTTATTAGGATCAGTCTTAGATCTGGTTCTGCTCACTGAACAGTGTAAGTTGCTGTATCTACATTGTTGTAGATGAATGTTGTAACACTTTAGTACCTTAGGTATATTTAGATTTAAGAATTAATATTTTATTGTAAAAAATGTAAATGTTAAATTATTGTAAATATTTTTATACTATAAGTATAGTTAGATTTAAGAATGTATCCAAACAAAAAAATAATGTGGAATAAGAGCCAAGTTCAATATTATAAAATAAAAGATAAAGAAAGAAAACATTTTGTTCATGACAACATGAGAAGAATGGATAAAGATAAAAAAATAAACCATAAAAAATATACAGACATTACAGGCACTTCATAAGTAAGTACAGGCATTATAAGTAACTGTTCCTTCCCATTAGAATCAATTAATTGAAAAATTATAACAAAATGATAAAAATTAACTAAGTAATTTCTGCTTTATTCCTTTGTATTCACCCAACTACCTATCTGGATGCCAAATTGAAACTTTCTAGATCATCTGGAACTGGGTTTGATCTTTAGGTCAATCAGTGATAAAAAATACGATTTTTGGACAATAATATCATAAATAACTGTTTGAGGTGTGTTTATGAAATTTGGAGCACATGTGTATTTCGTAAGTTTCAATAATCGAGCCAAATTTGACATGTTTATGTAAAATAGTTTTTGAGTTATGAGAGGGACAAAAGTGGCTCCAAATGGTTCGTGTAATAACACACAGTGCTGCTCCCAGTTCTGTTAGCTTGAACTTGGCTTGAAAGCTATCGCGTGTCTAGATGTTTGATTTTATTGTATAAACTCGAAACGTATACGTCTTTGAACAATACTTCGGGGGTAAACAGACAAATTTTTTCATGTTACTGAAGCGTCAAGGAAATAAAAGGAAATGTAACGATAGTTATGCTGATAATAATAGTTACCCCGTTTCAAAACTATTTGTCAAGATCAAGTTCCTTTTATACTTTATGTAACATACAAGCTGTTTATTAAACAATTTACCTCATACACATAAAAAGTTTTATTTTAATTGAGTTGATATGGGTTTGGTACTGTTCCATCAAATCCAGCACCGGCCTATGAGGATAGCAGTCTGCTTACGCGGTCCTCCAACGTGTCTTTACCACAAGACCCGTACTTTTCTTAATTATTCTTCTTCATCTTATATGGCTTTATGAATCAAAATTTACGTCTACAAAACAAAATTTAATTAGTAAAATGTTTATATTTGAAATACATACAAGGTGTTTATTAAACAACTTACCTCAGACACTTAAACAGTTTCATTTTTATTTTAATTTAGTTGATAGACTTATTTTCCAATTCCCTAATTATTTAAAAACATATTCGTATGTTTTTTTTAAGTCGGTAATTCTACTTGATTCCTAACTCTACGCTAGTAATTTATTCTCTTGTCGAAGCAGCGCTTCGCCGTGTCTAGAAGAAAATTAAAGTGACAGATAAACGTTCAGAATTAATATCTTAATAGTATGCAACCTTGCTAAAATTTTATTCGTTCATTGCATTCGTAACCTTTAGACTGGGCATAGTTAAATAGTACATTGTGTCTTAAGGGCGGTAAATAAGTAATTACGAACGAGAGTCTATTAGAAGCCCGAAGTAGAAGACTGAGGGCTTTAATGAGTCGATGTTCGTAATTCTAGTACCGCCCGCGCGACATACAATGTTTTTCATCACATTTGCGAGTAAAAATTTTATTTCTAAAAGAAAAAATATTATTCTTCCAAATATTGGCGATACCTTAGGCTGCGCTCTTGGCAGTGCCATCCTCCCCTCCCCCTCCCGCAGCATGCGCCGCAACGTGCGTGTGCATGTGGTCCTGCAGCAGCGCGCGCAGCACCATCAGTACGGGCATGGACTCATTTACCGACCACGGGTTTCATGACAAGCACATTAAGGTCGAGGGTTTTATTTGGGGGTTGCAAATATATTATCATCACACTTGCTCGTAAACAGTGTCGCCCCCCAAATAAAACCCTCGGCCTTAATGTGCTTGTCATGAAACCCGTGGTCGGTAAATGAGTCATTACGCGTACAATTTTTCTTGTCATGAAGCCCAAGGTCGGTAAATGAGTCAATACTGATACTGCTGTGCCATGCGCGCGCAGCTGCAGGACCTCATGCACACGCACGTTGTAGCGCATGCTGCGGGAGGGGGAGGGCAGCGCTGCTAAGAGCGCAGCATAAGGTATCGCCAATATTTGGAACAATTATATTTTTTTTCTTATAGAAATATAAAAATTTACTCGCAAATGTGATGAAAAACATTGTATGTCACACGGACGGTACTAGAATTACGAACATCGACTCATTAAAGCCCTCAGTCTTCAACTTCGGGCTTCTAATAGACTCTCGTTCATAATTCCTTATTTACCGCCCTTAAACACAATGTTTTAATTCATCATTACCAACCTGAAGCAGACCACTAGACATAGGCCTCCCCCAATGAGCCCCATTGCGCCCTATCCTCGGCTTTCAAATAAATCTCTTTTACATATTTTGCAAAAACACATATAAATCAAAACGGGCGAATGTTATTGGCATAGTTATCTCGTAACTCAGATATCTGCAAAAGAATCTTATTGTGGAAGATACTAAAGTTGTACTACATAACATACATATCTAGACACGCGGCAGCGTGTCAAGCCAAGTTCTAGCTATATAAATTTAAGCCCATCACTTCACTTGCTACTAGTATTTGCGAAAAGTTTTGTTTATTGTGTGTCCTTTGGTAAATAATTATTACCTACTGATATTAACAAACTGGTAAATTTCTTTTTGAAAAAAAAAAAAATATAGGTATTCTTAATTTAAAATGGTTGTGAAACTACTACGAATAAATCCTGTTTTTACATATTTCACAATCGAACTAACTGGTGCGCCCGGTTCAATGACGAATTTTGACGTATTTCTTGGACTTAGTTAGTTAATAACAATCAGGTTCTATAATGACTAATTAATAGGTGCCTAATTTTAGCATTTCCAAACCACAAAATCCAGGCCTACGAAAGTGCACTTAACGCATCGTCTGAGTAGTCCAAAGTGCGGTTTTTGTATACAAATCAAGATTCTACTACAGTCTGAAGTTAAAAGCCGTATCACACCAGGGCGTTGTCTATTGCAGTGATAATAACCGCCATAATAGTAAACGCTGAAGCATCTACGTATGATTTAGTCTTTGTCTATCACTTGACATTTACCTATACTTCATTTTTTAGCATTAGAAAGATGGCAAGTGATCTTGACGTCTTTTCATTGAAAACCACTTGAAAATAAGTCACAGCAAACATGTAAAAATTAGCAAAACTTACATTATTTTGGTATCATAAGTAATAGTTACTGATTTTTTTTTAACGTTTTCAATAAAAACACTCGTTAACCTCCTAGCGCCCAAAGTCCTTTATAAAGGACTTATCAGTAATTTGACATTAAACTATCTCAGAAATGACAAAGTTTCACGTTCTTAAAACAAAAATTTGACTTGGGCGCTGGGAGGATAAGATTGTTTACCCTATTTCTTATCCCATCCCACTTTGCTGTAATGTACCTACTGTTTTTAATAAATAATATGCTGGGGTGGCAGTTTTCTGAATATCATTCTCAAACTATAAGCTCTAAGCTTGATTGTAATTACGCACAATGCCGCAGCTTGCGGTATCGAACCCATAATCGTACACAAAACTTCTAGAATGGTCTGCTGTTCCGTTGCAATATGCATCAGCACTGGAGAACAAGTTGTCCAGCGTACACTGGAGCCGCTTATCGCGGCGTTGTGCGTAAGAGCCGTTACGCACTGCCGACTGGTCGCCGCCCGGTGACTCAGTCTCTCGGCGACAGTGCGTAATGGCTCTTAGTGATCACCCTAGCTTCAGACACTGTCCAGACGGAGCGTTTTGCGCGCGAGGGTACTCGCGGTTACACTCCCGCGTGTGGACCGGGAATATAGATTTTTTATTGAAGAACACTTTATGAAAAAAATGATCATAACTCAGTTGGATAAAATTTTATTTATTATTCAGAAATATATAGAGACAAAGGCATCTCAATTGGGTAGTTTAACGTTACACTCAATTACTAAACTTAGAAACAACTTAAACATAAACTTACCTACTTACAATTCTACACATGCTTCATCTACCTCGCCTCGCACAGCACATTTCTGGTGAATAAGGTAAATGAAGCGTTTCTATTGGTTCATGTAAAAGACATTCCTCTCACATTACTGGTGGAAACGCAGCTTAAAGCTCTTTAAACTAGATTTAATTGCCATCTCTGCAGAAATAGTAGCTGCTTCTAGCAGCTAGTACAGTACCTAGTAATATTTTTTTTATCTAAGCGTCGTCGGTGTCGGGGGACCGCTAAGGTTAACAGGAAACTAAAGTACATAATGTTGTAATTTTTAAAGACTTAACCTTAGCGGCCCACCTATACCGGCGACGCTTAGATAAAAAAAATATTACCAAGTACTTATACTAAATTAACTTAGGCTAATTTTACGGGAAATCAGCATAGTCCCCGCGGGATAGGGATAAACGAATTCTTCGCAGTTGAAGTTCGGGCAACAGCTAGGTAGTGCTTTTAGTATTTATCTAGAATAAATAAATAAATAGATAAATACTCAAAGGGTATTGCCAAATTATTTTTTACTTTTAGTTTTCTTTTTGGCGGCGTTCATTTTTTTTTTCAGGCATTTGTTTTATTTTTGCTGCCGTTTTTTTGTGTCGGGGGTTTGTTAAATTTATAGTTTAAGTTTTTTTTTATTTCATGTTTTTTAACTTTTGTGTATTATTTTTTCAATAGTATACTGGTGCGCTGGATATCCTGGCCGCAGAATCAGCTCGTCGTGTTGCCACCACTGCATTGTATATAGAATCAATTACTTATCAAAACGAATCCAAACACGACATATGTGCTATTATTTTTTATAGAGTGTACTAGTGTGCTGGATATCCTGGCTGCAGAATCAGCTCATCCTCTCACCATTTCATTGTATGTAGAAACAAATAGTGATCTAATCGAATCCAAACACGATATATCTGCTATGGTTTTATCAAGAGTGTACCTACTAATGTTCTGGATATCCTGGCTGCAGCATCAGGCCGAGAATTCCATAATCTTGCATAGTTATATAGCAAACATGGGTGTTTCAAATTGTATGTCCCAAATATGTTTGAAAGTAAAGTAAACACCCATTATGCGTCTAAGATTCCTACCGCAGCGAACAAAAGAGCTGGTGATCTTGAAACGGCTGAACCGATTATAATAAAACATATCTAAGAACTATTGCTAAAAAACGTGCTTTCAAATAAAAAAACCGCATTCAAATCGGTCCACCCGTTTAAGAGCAACGGTGCCACATACAGACGCACAGACATACAGACACACATAGCGGTCAAACTTATAACACCCCTCTTTTGTGTCGGGGGTTAAAAACTACTCCATTAATAACTGGTTTGGCATTGCCGTTATTTGCCACCGACCAACCGGATCCTTAATGACAATTTAATATTTTTGTACTTTGCTAATAGGTACTTATTAAATAAATAGGTTGGATAGGTTCTGTCTGATGTATTCATTTCGCATCTATACCTTCCCGAGTTCAGTCTTTGCTAACAAACTTCTGTATTTATTTATAGAGTACTTCTTGGAATAACCAAACACTGTCCCTGTCTACTGTTCCTGTTTCTACAGCGACTGCATCATCAGAAAAAGGTCAGTTGAATTTCTTCATATTAACTGTAATTTAAATATTTTCTCAATGTTTTAAAATTTACCACATTAACCCCCTGTTTCACCATCCACTGAATAAATTTATTTGACTTTGAGAATGTGTTATCCATCAAATAAAATTAATCAATGGGTGGTGAAACAGCCCCTAAATTAACTATAAAAAGTGCTACTTACTCTTACCGTGAGATGAGCTATTGTAACTTAATAAGATAATCAATAATAAAATTAGAAAGTCGTGCAGTTTTTTTATAATAGTAGGTAACTATGCATTTTTATTAAAAAAGAAAAAATACATTGTTTCTTAACTTGTGTGTTGAATATATTCATTGTATTTACTTATAAAAAAAGAAGATCAACTTTTGGTAAAATATGTACTTGGTATATCTTATTTTTTATTAAAGGTACAGTTATGTTGATAAATAAAACGTAAGATTTATTGTAATTTTATTAAGGAGCCAGTGCAGTCTGCTGTTACTACAAATACAAATACTTTTATTACTGAAAATAATTTATAACTGGTTCTGAATCTTCGCCTGGTAAACTTATCTTTAGACCATATTATAATGTAGTATTTTACAAAAACACATATTAATATTATTAATTTATTTTTAGACATGTCGACGGAAAAAGTCTTTACAAAAAGGGCCAGAACTGCTTACACCAGCGCACAGCTGGTTGAATTGGAGAACGAGTTTCACCAGAGTAAATACCTCTGCCGCCCGAGGCGCATCGAATTGGCAAACTTCTTGCAGCTGTCTGAACGCCAAATTAAAATTTGGTTCCAGAACCGAAGGATGAAAGATAAGAAGGACAATAAAAATAATAAACCATCATCGTCGGTGGAAGATATTTCTTCTACCAGCTCAAAGGGCCAAGATCATCAGATGAGCCATGGAAGAGGCTGCAGTGGTCACGACCGTCACCGGCGTCTGCTTACAGATGGCCATCTATCACATCACAAAATAACCTTGACTCCGAAAGAAACAGTACCCAGGCCGCCGGAATACTCCTCCGTCAATGCATTAAAGCCAACCATGATCATGAAGGGTCCGCAGAACCCGAGCGCGCTTCCACCTTACACACCTTTAACATATTCGTCCTACTATCCGGCAAGTAGCAAGACCGCTTACTCACCATTGCAAGAGAGTTATCGGTACTCGAACGATGATTCACTGATGCCAACTTTGAATAGTTTGTCCACGCTGCCTATAGATGCCTACGTGCCGAACGGCGCGGGCTTAAAATTGACAGATGATGTTTCGGAATTCTCTACGAGTTATGCGTTCTACAGTCCTCAGTCTTCTGGAATGAATACGCTTCCACATACATCTGAAGGATACGGGTTTGGTACTATTCCATCAAATCCAGTACCGGCCTATGAAGATAGCAGTCTGCTTACGCGGTCCTCCAACGTTTCTTTACCACAAGACCTGTACTATTCTTATTCAATTAATCAAGACTCTGCCAATCAACTTCCTTCTACCTCTACCGGGAAGTATTCTTCTTCTACTTCTTCTTATATGGCTTTATAAATCAAAATTTATGTCTACAAACCAAAATTTAATAAGTAAAATGTTTATATGTGAAAAACATACAAGGTGTTTATTAAACAACTTACCTCAGACACTTAAACAGTTTTATTTTTATGTAGTTGTTATACTTATTTTCCAAATTCCTAATTATTTAAAACATATTCGTATGTTTTGTTAAGTCAGTAATTCTACTTGATTCCTAACTCTACGCTCGTAATTTTTGCTCTTGTCAGAGCAGCGCCTTGCCGTGTCTAGAAGAAAATTATACTGACAGATAAACGATCAGAATTAATATCTTAATAGTATGCAACCTTGCTAAAATTTCATTCATTCATTGTATTCGTAACCTTTAGACTGGGCACAGTTAAAAAGATATCTATAAAATGGACCAGCAGTTTTATAGTATACTGTAATCGATTTCTCTCGATTTCAAATAAATCCCTTTTACATATTTTGTAAAAACACATATAAATACTATTAATTTATTTTTGAGACCTGTCGACGGATCCCAACCCAATCGTAAGATAAAGGATTCACAAAACGGGCGAATGTGATTGGCATAGTTATCTCGTAACTCAAATATCTGCAAAAGAATCTTATTGTGGAAGATACTAAAGTTGAACTACATAACATACATATCTAGACACGCGGCAGCGTGTCAAGCCAAGTTCTAGCTACATAAATTCAAGCCCATCACTCCACTTGCTACTAGTATTTGCGAAAAGTTTTTTTTAAATGTGTGTCCTTTGGATAATAATTATTACTGATATTAACAAACGGATAAATTTATTTTTGAAAAAAAATATAGGTATTCTTAATTTAAAATGATCGTGAAACTACTATGAATAAATCCTGTTTTTACATATTTTACAATCGAACTAACTGATGCGTACGGTTCAATGACGAATTTTGACGTATTTCTTGGACTTAGTTAGTTAATAGCAATCAGGTTCTATAATGACTAATTAATAGGTGCCTAATTTTAGCATTTCCAAACCGCAAAATCCAGGCCTACGAAAGTGCACTTAACGCATCGTCTGAGTAGTCCAAGGTGCGGTTTTTGTATACAAATCAAGATTCTACAGTCTGAAGTTAAAAACCGTATCACACCAGGGCGTTGTCTATTGCAGTGATAACCGCCATAATAGTAAACGCTGAAGTATTTTACCTATACTTCATTTTTTAGCATTAGAGAGAAGGTTAGAGTGAAAATAAGTCACAGCAAATATTTAAAAATTAGCAAGGCCAACTATGCTCATTTACATTATTTTGGTATCGTAAGTAATAGTTACTGATTTTTTTAAAACGTTTTTCAATAACAACACTCGTTAACCTCCTAACGCCCAAAGTCCATTATAAAGGACTTATCAGTAATTTGACATTAAACTCTCTCAGAAGTGACATAAAGTTTCACGTTCTTAAAACAAAAATTTGACTTGGGCGTCAGGAGGATAAGATTGTTTACCCTATTTCTAATGCTAAAAAAACCGAAATATATTGCTTACAAAACACTTTGCTATAATGTACCTACTGTTTTTTATAAATAAGATGCTGGGGTGGCAGTTTTCTGAATATCATTCTCAAACTGTAAGCTCTAAGCTTGATTGTTACGCACAATGCCGCGGCTTGCGGTATCGAACCCATAATCGTACACAAAACTTCTAGAATGGTCTGCTGTTCCGTTGCAGTATGCATCAGCACTGGAGAACAAGTTGTCCAGCGTACACTGGAGCCGCTTATCGCGGCGTTGTGCGTAAGAGCCGTTACGCACTGCCGACTGGTCGCCGGCCCGGTGACTCAGTCCCTCGGCGACAGTGCGTAATGGCTCTTAGTGATCATCCTAGCTTCAGACACTGTCCAGACGGAGCGTTTTGCGCGCGAGGGTACTCGCGGTTAGACACTCGCGCGTTCCCGAGGTACTGGAGCTGCATACCATACACCCTGTCCAGATTCTCTCACTATGGAACGCGCGAGTGTCTAAGCGCGAGTGCCCTCGCGCGCAAAACGCTCCGTCTGGACCGGGAATATAGAATTTTGATTGAAGAACACTTCGTGCACAAAATGATCATAACTCAGTTGGATACAACTTTATTTATTATTCAAAAATATATACAGACAAAGGCTTATCAATTTGGTAGTTTGACGTTACACCTAATTACTAAACTTACAAAAAAAACTTAGAAATAAACTTAACTACTTACAATTCTAAACATTCCTTTATACCTAAGTGTTAAATTACTAAATTGATATCCCATTTACTTTTTTAGTATTTAGTATTGCAAATTAAGTGGAAGATAATAGTAAAAAACAACAGATCAAATGTCTACATTTCATTTGCAGAACTGCAACAACGAAATTTTTGCTATATGAAAAAAAAAACAATTTCACAGAACCCTTTGAGCTCGATGAAATTGATGTAAATAATCCCCTGGCAACCCATTTTCCAACTTTATGAAAAGTGTTATTATATTTGTGTGTGTATGCGTAATAAACTCCCAAGTACCATTACGTCCATATCAGCCACTCACCTACTTATAGTCTTGAATAAAAACAAGGTAGAAATATGTCACATGACTTGAGCAGCTGTAGAACTCCAAAAGAATCAAACTACGACTACTGTTTTGCTTCACCAACATAAATAAAACAAAATATAATAGAATTAAAACCCAAAGGAATAATATAAAATCTTAACTGAATGAAAAAAAAAAACATTTTCGTCCGAAAAAAATTGAAACAAACTACAGGCGTTTACCGTTAGATACGGACAAACGCATATACTTTTAGTAATTTTTTGAATACCTAATAAAAAATATGAAATCAATTGACGAACAAGAAATACTATATTAAAATGAATAAAACTGGATAATAATAAAAAACCATCTTTAGAAATACCCAAAATACGGACAACAAGCTTCCAGTATATTATTATATGTGCTAAAGATAATAGAAGCATTGAAGTCGCTGTCAATACATTTTCGAGAAATGAAAAGGGAAACCAAGAGGGCTCACTTAATATAACTTAGCCATGATAGGTATTTACTAAATTATTAGGATTAATTCAGGAAACAGTTCTAATCAGAGGAAGTAGCATGCCACTAGTCGTAACAACACTAAATTGTTAGGATAATTTAGGTAACATTGATCTAATCCAAGTAGCACATGCCACTAGACGTAAGCAAGATCTTTACGATTAATTTAGGACATAGTTCTAACCTGAGTAGCCATAATAAATGGTATTTACTAAATTATTAGGATTAATTCAGGAAACAGTTCTAATCAGATGAAGTAGCATGCCACTAGTCGTAACAACACTAAATTGTTAGGATAATTTAGGTAACATTGATCTAATCCAAGTAGCACATGCCACTAGACGTAAGCAAGATCTTTACGATTAATTTAGGACATAGTTCTAACCTGAGTAGCCATAATAAATGGTATTTACTAAATTATTAGGATTAATTCAGGAAACAGTTCTAATCAGATGAAGTAGCATGCCACTAGTCGTAACAACACTAAATTGTTAGGATAATTTAGGTAACATTGATCTAATCCAAGTAGCACATGCCACTAGTCGTAAGCAAGATCTTTACGATTAATTAAGGACATAGTTCTAACCTGAGTAAGCCATAATAAATGACACGAAATTATCAGGATAACTTGGGAAATCAGCTCTTACATAAGTGGTACGTGGTTGTTTGTATTTGAAAGGTGTTGTATGTGTCCCCCCCCGGGTATCTTGGGTTCGTGGTGGCGCCACTCACCAACAGCTCGCAAGGAACTGCCCTGCGACGACTGACTGCACTGACAGAGCCAGCGGGCGATGGGGTCGTCACATCCCTACGCCAGAACTAAAGCTGCATTTGCACCAATAATGTGCGAGAATGTGTTGCGACGAATGTGTTTTTCATTAAACAATAGAAACGCTTCATCTACCTCGCCTCGAAAAGCACATTTCTGGTGAATGAAGGTAATTGAAGCGTTTCTATTGGTTCATGAAAACGACATTCCTCTCACATTACTGGTGGAAACGCAGCTTAAAGCTCTTTAAACTAGATTTAATTGCCATCTCTGCAGAAATAGTAGCTACTAGCATCTAGGTAGTTCATAGTTAAGTATTATTTCAGTTTTTTTTCTTAATAGGAGTAATCCTTAGTTTTGATTAATAAATTATGTAACTCTTAAGACTAAATTATCCGCCAGCTAATAATAAACAGTAAATATACCAGCATCTTTAAATACAGTGTCAATTTTAAAAGCGACGAACACCTAATCAATTGGAGCAACTATAAAGTGCGCAACAGACTGCAATAGTAACTTTTTTTCAATTAAAAAAATTATTATCTAACGTTCTTTCAAACGTAATAGTGCGCCAATTGAGGAAGAATTCTTACATTGATTCAAAATAATTTCTTAGTGTTTCACTTCTGCAAAAGTTGGTAGAAGTAACATTACTGTCAGCAACGAATTCGATAACATACGGCATACATAGACCTGTAGCATATTCTAGCTTTTCTTTTACTCGTATCACAATCTCGCAGCGATTTACAGCATCTATTATTCAGAGGCCGCTGGCGACAGCATCTTCACACCTGAAATGTTTAATTACACAATATTTAAGCAAATAGTGAACATTTAGGGGCTGTTTCACCATCCATTGATTAGTGTTAACTGACGGTTAAATGTGATGCCGTCTCTATTTGTTTTGTTCGAATAAACGGAGACGCTATCACATTTAACCGTCAGTTAACACTAATCAATGGATGGTGAAACAGCCCCTTAGTATTTGAACTGCTTTGCCAATGGCAAACTGACAACTATCACGGAATAACTAATAGTACTATGCAATTATTTATTACTATGCACTTATTATTATTTTTAATTCCATGTAATTTTAATAATGTAATTCTATCTCAATTAAATTACTATACATAATTATAAGACTGTTACTAACATGATGTGTTTGGGAGTAGAGTTAAACTATTATTATTATTATAAAAAAATCCCCGACAAAAAAAACGGAAGCAAAAATAAATAAAAACACCCGAAAAAAAACGCCGTCAAAAAAGATGACTAAAAAGTAAAAATAATTATGCACTACCAGCTGTTGCCCGTGACTTCATCTGCGAAGAATTCGTTTATCCCTATCTCGCGGGGACTATGCTGATTTCCCGCAAAATTAGCCTAAGTTAATTTAGTATAAGTACTTAGTAATATTTTTTTTATCTAAGCGTCGTTGGTGTCAGGGGACCGCTAAGGTTAATAGGAAACTAAAGTGAAATATGTTGTATTTTTTAAAGAGTTAACCTTAGCGGGCCCCCGACACCGACGACGCTTAGATAGAAAAAAATATTTTGCGGGAAATCAGCATAGTTCCCTGTACTAGTGTGTTGATATCATGGCTGCAGCAGCAGCTCATCGTGTTGCCACCATTGCATTGTATGTAGTAATAATATGTATTTAAGTATGTATCTCTCTATTATAATTATATTTATCCGTTGCTTAGTACCCATAACACAAGCTTTGCTAAGCTTACTTTGAGACTAGGTCAATTGGTGTGAATTGTCCCGTGATATTTATTTATTTATAAATACTGATCAAAAGGAATCAAACACGACATGTCTGCTATTATTTTTATAAGAGTATACTGGTGCGCTGGATATCCTGGCCGCGGCATCAGCTCTTCGTGTTGCCACCACTGCATTGTATGTAGAATCAATTTCTGATCAAAACGAATCCAAACACGACATATTATGTGCTATTATTTTTTAAATAAATAAATAAATAGAGTGTACTAGTGTGCTGGATATCCTGGCTGCAGAATCAGCTCATCCTGTCACCATTTCATTGTATGTAGAATCAAATACTGATCGAAACAAATCCAAACACGATATATCAGCTATGGTTTTATCAAGACTGTACCTACTAGTATTCTGGATATCCTGGCTGCAGCATCAGGCCGAGAATTCCATAATCTTGCATAGTTATATAGCATACATGGGTGTTTCAAATTTTAGTTCCCAAATATGTTTGAAAGTAAAGTAAACACCCATTATGCATCTAAGATTCCTACCGCAGTGAACAAAAGAGCTGATGATCTTGAAACGGCTCAACCGATTTTGATAAAACATGTCTAAGAACCATCGCTAGAAAACCTGCTTTCAAATAAAAAAAAACACATTCAAATCGGTCCACCCGTTTAAGAGCTACGGTGCCACAAACAGACACACAGACACACATAGCGGTCAAACTCATAACACCCCTCTTTTTGCGTCGTGTCGTGATACTATATAATACGAATTGACGTCGGCCAGCCAAATATAACCTCAACACCTATATCAGATTTATCAGTAACTTTACTTACACATGTTCACTTAGAGGAAATCTAGGGGTTAAAAAGATAAGGCCTGAAGTACTTGACGCCTAAGAAACCCACCAAATGTACTATATATGTCAAAGTATTCATTTGCTATAACCCACAAAAATTTGTAAAACTCCCGACTTTATCACTTCAAAGTTCAATATCTCAAAAACAGCTGAACCGATTTTGATAAAACATGTCTAAGAACCGTCGCAAAAAACCTGATTTCAATTAAAAAAACCGCATTCAAATCAGTCCACCAGTTTAAGAGCTACGGTGCCACAGACAGACAGATAGACACACACACAGACACACATACATACAGACGCACAGACATACAGACACACAGTCACACATAGCGGTCAAACTTATAACACCCCTCTTTTTGCGTGGGGGGTTAAAAATATACTTACTCAAATCTCATACCTTCCAGCCTAGGCAGAGATAAATAAATTTAATGTAACAAAGCGTAAATTTGGCTAAAATCTGGACTCTTCTGGAATTAGATATGACTTGACCATTGTCGGTATAAACTCAAATAAAAAAAAAAAGGAAATTAGTAATAGGTAACGAAAACTCCCATTTTTAACCCCCGACGCAAAAGAGGGGTGTTATAAGTTTGACCGCTATGTGAGTCTGTGTGTCTGTCTGTCTGTATGTGGCACCGTAGCTCTTAAGCGGGTGGACTGATTTGAATGCGAATTTTTTATAATTGAAATCAGGTTTTCTAGCGATGGTTCTTCGACATGTTTTATCAAAATCAGTTCAGCCGTTTTTGCTATATTGAATTTTGAAGTGACAAAGTCGGGGGTTTTCCAACTTTTGGTCGGTTAGGTTATCATGAAAACTATCTCCTTGGCTTCTTTATATAAGATTTCACTACTTTTTACAACCAAAACATCTCAATTGATACTTGGCACGCTTTTTAACCCCCGACAAAAAAGAGGGGTGTTATAAGTTTGACGGCTAGGTGTGTCTTGACTGTCAGTGGCACTGTAGCTCTTAAACGAGTGGACCGATTTTAATGCGGTTTTTATTTGAAAGCAGGTTTTATAGCGATGGTTCTTAGATATGTTTCATCAAAATCGGTTCATCGGTTTTTGAGATATTGAACTTTGAAGTAACAAAGTCGGGGTCTTTCTAATTTCTTGTTGGTTAGGTTATTTTACATGATGGTTTTGTTGGAATAGATAGAAATTTACATCCTGTTGACTTACCTAATATTGAAAGTACTGCTACAACAGACAGCCACGGGCTTCAACATCTTTGATGGTTCTTACATTTCAAAAGCCTTCCTCAGCGGTTAACATTTACTGCTACGCTGAAATTATAAATTGACATTTCAATGCAACTAGTTATTATATACCGGGTGTGGCCTGTAATACGAGCAAAAAATTAAAACTTAGATCGTCTTCGTCAAACTGAACAACATTAGTTCAGCAACTTTTAAAAATAATGGAGTCTTTGAACTTTCCTTTTTTTCATACAAATTAAATACTGCTATCAATGTACGCAATCCTAGAGCACAACTGCCGTCGCGTGTCACGCTACAAAGTGCTACAAATATCAAGCATTTTGCTTTACATTGCTTCTTCGAATGAACTTAAAAGTGTAATAAAAATTATAAAACTAATTATTTTTAAAAGTCGCTGAACTAATGTAGTTCAGTTTAACGAGTATGATCTATTTTTTAATTATTTGCTCATATTACAGGCCACACCTGTTATAGAGGTCACGGAAAGATCAACCTAACTCTCGTATTCTCGGAAAATATACGTGTCCAACACTTTCTGATTATCTTACTGATGAACTAAGTAGATTTTTTTTTCCAGGAATCTACCAAATGAGGGCTAAAACACAGGCGAAATATCGACTTAGCTGACATCTAGCTTATTAGGGTGCCTTTCACCGGAGATGTGCTTTGCTACGTTGTTATGGATGTGATTGATATCCACCAATCATATTTATGTATTGGTCCACATAGCATAGCACTGGTAGAAACGGGTTCAACTAAGCTACGTGTTTTATATGGAAAGATGCGTGCTATGTGGATGCGTGCTATGGATGCGTGCTCTGGATGTGTGCTATGGATGTGTGCTATGGATGCGTGCTCTGGATGTGTGCTATGGATGCGTGCTCTGGAGTGTGCTATGGATGCGTGCTCTGGATGTGTGCTATGGATGTGTGCTATGGATGCGTGCTCTGGATGTGTGCTATGGATGCGTGCTCTGGATGTGTGCTATGGATGCGTGCTCTGGATGTGTGCTATGGATGCGTGCTCTGGATGTGTGCTATGGATGTGTGCTATGGATGCGTGCTCTGGATGTGTGCTATGGATGCGTGCTATGGATGCGTGCTCTGGATGTGTGCTATGGATGCGAGCTATGGATGCGTGCTCTGGATGTGTGCTATGGATGTGTGCTATGGATGCGTGCTCTAGATGCGTGCTATGGATTCGTGCTATGGATGCGTGCTCTGGATGTGTGCTATGGATGTGTGCTCTGGATTTGTGCTATGGATGCGTGCTCTGGATGTGTGCTATGGACGCGTGCGTCTACTCGAACTGCGCATCTTCCTCGCGCAGCTGCCTCGCGGCTGCGCATCTTCATAGCACATATTCCTCGAACGGCTACATAGCTTAGCATTAGTGGAAACAGTCACATACGTTTCGTGGCGTAGCTTTACATCCTCGCAGCATACCTGCATAGCACATCTCTGGTGAAAATGCACCCGCTGATCAACAATTAAAACGCGCGTGATATTATTAAATAGAAATCAAAATTTCTAATCGAATAACAGCTATAAAGGTTTTTATTAGATATTTTGGCACTATCCAATCTATTCCTCATTCTTTTCTAGCAGCTCCATGCTCAGAAGTAAAGAAATAAAGGGTGGATTTAATTTATTTATTATTCATATTTTGTAAAAGTCTACAATAAGTAATACAATGGTGAAATGTTCGTGAATCATAACTAAATGTTAAATTAAGTTGAAATTAAACCAGAGCTTTTACCATAGTTATTTAAAGTTATCTTGAAATAATTTTTTTTTATAAATAGAGGGTAGTCGCTGCGACAAATATAATTAAAACCGCCGCATTTACAATATATTCCCGTCTTCTCTATGAAAATAAGTTTAGGGTTAAATAATGAGGCGTTGGTTTTTGGTCCCACAAATCGTAGACAATAAATAATAGTTTTAAAACAAAAAGGAGTCAAAAAGTTGTGCAATCTTACAATAGGTAATTCAATTTTTTACTCGTTGGGATTTCAAAGTGTTTTATTTGAAACAGATCTCTCTTATTACGCTACATCACATAGAATAAAAATATCAACCGTGAGGAGCTGCTCATACCAACCAGCTATTTAATAGTATATGTAATTAGTGGCAACCGCGAACCGGAAAACTAAGCGTTGGCAGGGCTCCCTCTAGGTGGACTGACGACATTGCGAGAGGCGAGTCGTCATTAACCGACTTCAAAAAAGGAGGAGGTTCTATGTTCCAATGTTTTTTATTGTAGCGTTCTAAGGGGGAGGCATTTGTTCAACAGTGGAAGTCTTTTGTTTATGATATTGATGCTGTAGTGTTCGACCGAATATTTGGCTGAAAATCTGCCAAAACTTGGACCGAAATAAACTGCGTCGGCTTTCGTGAAGCGTTCGGTAGTAATCAGCGTCGTGGAGTATATCCACCACCCGCGCATCTATTTATTTTCCGTGGCTACCTTATTGTTATTCAACGTCAAATAACAATAAGGCCTCCCCCATAGACCTCCAGTTGCATCGGTTGGGTTAGAAGTGGCCTGCATCTACAGTGAACCTGCGGCTTTGTCCATCTGGCCCACATCGTATAGTTAAATATTAACTTTCGTTAGAGCTACCAAACTATCAATATATCGGGCAATCGCTTCTATGAATAGTATAATTTTATTTATGTTTAAAAGCTGCACTTAACGTTGAAAAACATGCACAAGAATAGCCCTCGAATAATGATTCAGTTTCGGGTTGCAGATACAAGTTTTAATGGGCCACTACGCACCGTTTTATTCCCAATCGCCCCTGGGTCTGTATAGTAACTAAAACCCTAGTCAGTAAGCATTTTTCATCACACTTGCTCGTAAACAGTGTAGTAACATGCAGGCTACCTTGGTAGCAACCCCCCACACAAAACCCCTTGACCTTTTGTTCTTGTCATGAAACCCAAGGTCGGTAAATGAGTCATTACACATACTAATACTGCTGCGCGCGCTGCTGCTGTGCGACACGAGCACCGAGCATGGGGGAGTTTGCTGGCGCTGCCCGAGAGCGCAGTCTACAAGATATCGGCCATTTATGTAAAAATAATATTTATTCTTTCACAAATATACAATATTACTCGCAAATGTGATGAAAAACATTGTATGACTCACGGGCGGTACTGAAATTACGAACATCGACTCATTAAAAAGCCCTGTCTTTGACTTCGGGCTTCTAATAGAATCTTGTTCTTAATTCCTCACTTACCGCCCTTAAGAGACTACTAACGACAGGAAAGTAAATTTTAAGCTTAGTTGAGACCGGCAAGTAAATCATCCAAGTTGCATTCTACTACGCGGTACGATTGATTACTTCAAACTTGTTTGTTTTACGGCCTCGCAAGGTAATGTAATACAACTTGAGACTTACCTATTACTTCTAAAAACCTCTGCGATGACCAGCATACCTCAGCCCCTTCCCTTACTGGCTATTAAACGTTCTTTCTTGAGAGTGTCTCCGAAGCTGCTTAGTTGTTTATCTAAAAAAGTATAAAATTATAAAACTCATTAATTTATAATTGAAATGTTAAGTCTTAAGTAGCATTAACTTTTCTTGCAAAACTACCCTCCACTATGGAAACTAAAGTATTTGCTTAAGAAGCATTTGCCAAGAGACAGGACAAAAAACTAAGCCTGCACTAAATGTCGGTCACTCTCAGTCCTAACATTCAAGGGCCCTAGTTTAAGAACTGTAATAAGTATTTGGATAAAAAATAAGTAAACAATGCACCTATGTCTTTTCTGTATTTATAAAAATGTTTTACACCTACCTATTCTCAAAAGTATCAAGTTATATGACTTACCCGACATTATAGATGCAATGTGCCTGATTCTTCTACGGCCTTCTTTCCCTGTGTTCTTCAAAACTGCTGCTTCCTTGTCTGGCGAGATACAGATCAAATTAAAAACGGCTTTTAATCATAGGTATTTTCTCGTTAATGATTACCTACTAATTGTCATCAACCAGCGTTCCTTAGGTATTTCAACGAAACAACTTTAAAAATTCCAAATATTCAATTATAATTAAATTCTCAGTGGGTTTTAGTTCCGTAATTTAAGTTTCAGTTTTGAGAGTCTTAGGTTAACAAGTTTCATGACAGCGGGTAGTTCAAAATCGTTAAAATTAAAAATTTACCCAACGTGTGCTCAACCGCTCAGTGTATGCAAATTAATTTCAATAGTGGGTAGTAGATTACCGCTATAACAACCTAAATTAGGTGCTTAAACAGTTTTTATCTTGTTCGTCCGAGTCACAAAAATAAAACAGATATTGTAAAGTAAAAATAAGTTAAAAAAATTCAACCGTGCTAGTTGAAACCGTTGAATGTACCCACATAACTTATACATTTTATTAATTTAGTTAACGTAGAAAGTCTGTTTGAAAATATCTAATTACAATTGAACACCATTTAGTCACTTTACAATCTCACGCAATGAACCAAGCAATTAACAATAATTAAAATTAAAATAACGATGTACCAAAAAAAATTAAAATAAATTCCAAGTACATACACAGTCTTACACGCGGTATAACGTAGAGAAAATACAGTAACCAAATTTTTTAAACTTACCTGAAGAAGCTGGTATCGACCCCATCTTTCAAACTATTTAATACTATTTATATTATCATATTTTTTAGGAGAAAACACAAGTTATTCCAATTAAAAGAAAGTAAATGAATCGCTCTTCACCGCGACCCTGTATAAATACCATCTTTCTATGTTAATTAACAATAATGTGGGTACATAACGCATGACTACTTCATACCACGCCAAAATAACCTCACAAACCAGATGACCTTTGCAATGTTGCATCTCTATCATTTTGTACTTAAACGACGGAGATGTAATTAATCGAGTAATAAGCGAAATACGAAATACTAAACATGGATATTGTAATATTCACCGATTTAACTTTGGAATGCAAAGATATCTAATAGGAGCGCGAGTTTTCATCGGAAATTGAGCCGAGCGAGAGGGAATAATTACACTATTTAAAAATATTTTTAGGGTACAAACGGCTAAAAGAATTCTTTATTTACAGTTTTATACAAGATTACTAAAATGTCGTCTCTGTTTAAGCAACTATCGAGTATTGAAATAAACAATACATATAATTAACAAAGTTATCATTTGAGACAAAAGGCTTATCACAGATCAAAGAACATCGTGTGACGTAATATATGTACTTAATTATAAATAACAATACGTGTACCAATGAGACTCTTAAAAATAGCCAAATAAAAACTTCAGACAGAATTTTGTGAATACAGTTATACAACAACTACAACTACGTCTGGCTCTGCGAGAAAGTTTAGTTGGCGAAATAACTGGCAAAAAAGCTGCAGTGACCTAATGGTTTGACCTAAGGCGTCTCAAGCGTATCGTAGGTTCAAACCTGGGCGCACATCTCTGTTTTTTTTAAGTCATGTGCTAAATTACATACAAAATTTACCATGAGGTTTAATGTGTAGGAACACATCATGCGAGGGAATCTGCACTCGAAGCGAATCAATGATGTGTGTGAAGTTCCTAATCCGCAATGGGCCCGCGTGGAAACTACTGCCCAAGCCCTCTCATTCTAAGAGGAGGCCTGTGCCAACTGGCACCCCCCCTTTTCTTCAAAAACGAATGTTTTAAAAATATGAAAAAAAGAATTAAAGTAAAACTTAGGTAATTAATACTTTCAAAAAACTTGGGTTTCAATTTGATTAAATTCACAGTTTTTAAGTTATCGCCAAAAACATACACGTCTCAACAAAAGGACGGAAGTGCGTAGGAGCTAAGTGGAGATACGCTCTTTTGTTGGTAAACTTTTTCACATCCCAGCCCATACCTAATGGTTTCATCATACTCACACGACGAGATAAATACCTAATAATACCATACCGGCCGGGTCACTTGGCTGTACGAAGTACCCTAGTCTCACTTTCTATTTAAAACTAAATAATAATTTATTTATTCTTTGTGTTTGTTGAGACACGTTTAGACGCGCTAATTAGTTTTTAATTGTATTTACCCACTAGTGTTTACCCGTGGCTTCGCACACGTAAATCATTAGGTCCCGCAGCTTAATTGAAATTCTGGGATTTTTAAAAATTCCCGTGGGAATTCCCGAAAATCAAATCGTAGTTTTCATTGACGTTACATTAAAAACAATCATGGTCAAATTTCATGAGTATATTAGTTAGCCCAGCGGATATTAGTTCGAGATTTTATCCCTATCCCGTGGGAACATCGGGATAAAAAGTAGCCTATGTGTTATTCCAGACTTCCAGCTACCATCAATTCCACTCTAACCCAGCGGTTGGTATTTTGAGTTTATCCCACGTTGGTGATTCTTTGTGGGTATTGCCTGTATCTAGGGCGACTGGGCGAGCCCCACATACTCTTTATCTCCCCGAACATCATCCCAGCCTATATACGGTGCACATGGCACAACCTCTCTCAAACAGAGGGAACACATAACATACATTCATATAATAATAAGTAGGTATTCAATTTAATTATCTTATCGTATTTGAGATAAATATAAAAACCCAAACGGCATAAATTAAAAACTCTCAAATATCTACCTAACTACCACCACGAAAGGAAGAAAAACACGGTCGATTGTTCTAGAACATTACATATTTAAACAGTATGCACTAAAACTAGTTTGCTAATGTCACATGAAACAAAAGATCGGTTTTCTTTTTCTTTATCATTTGAATCATCGGGAAAACGAAGAAAACTGACCAGTCCCGAGCAACATTAAAGTCTCATTAGACTATGCGAGAACTTGCATGCATGGTTTACTACATTGCGGTATTTGTTTGATCAACTGAATTTATTGTCCCTTAATAGTCTGCAATGTAATGCAACTCGTATGCAGTTCTTGAATGGTCTAAAATGGGGCTTAGTTGTACCGTACCCGCTTCTTTCCTACTCAAATCAAATGAATTATAATTGCTGTAACTTATTTATAAAAAGTGTTTTTCAAGCACTACCTTCTTTCTAATGCTAAAATAAATCAAGCGTAGTATGGAACAGAAGATAATTAAAATTGGATAGCTAGAATACAATACAAAATATACAACTCAGCACATATTTATCCCCCGTCGGGTCCCGGATCGGTAAGAATGCCCAGTCAGCAAGGAATCTACATAGCCGATCAGAATGTTCTAGTCGGCCGAATAAACTTTCGTATTTATAATATTAGTGAGATTAGTGGGATATTTATCAAATTTTGTGTTTAAGATACGCTAGGAGATTGTTATTTCAATTGTTTAAATGTATTTGTAAATTAAGAGGTAGGGTAGTTGGATGCAGGTAGCAATACAAAACCGGTCGTGGTGGAGTTCTTTGGGAAACGCCTGTCCTGGAGAGGAAGCTTCCCGCTAATAATATATTGATTTCTACTATAGTTAGTAAATTAATGTGTAGGATAATTTAATGTCAGGCTCAGCTCAGTATATAAAAAAGTATCAAAATTTAATTTTACCCGCATAATATCCTTTCAAATTTGACTTGACTTTGGCTTGACTTTGACCCCTATCAATTTAGAGAACAAAACAGAATCTTGGTTCATCGTCACGTTACACACTCTTAGTCTGTTTGTTTGTTTGCTACTTCCAACGTCTAAACCACTGAATCGATTTAAATGAAATTCGGTATACTGATAGTTTGAATCCCGGAGAAGGACATAGGATACCGATATAAATGTATATAGTTATATTATAGTTTCCGCGGGATAGCGATAAACGAATTTTGCGCAGACGGAGTGGTGGGTAACAGGCTAGTCAAATAATATTTCTTTTTCGAACTTAGGAAGACGTGACTGTCAAAAAATTTCAATTACCCAAATAAATTGTGATTTGTTATTGTTATAATTGATGTTTATTATTGATCTGGTGTACCATTGGTACGTTTTTTTTTTCGTTTGAAGTAAGTACCTAACAAAACTCAGTTGTGATCGACGATTTTCTGATCAACCACAAACTAGCTACGTGACCAACGGCAGTAAGGAACGTTCCCCTTGTTGGCCGGCAATACTCAAATACCCTCATTCTCCCGCAAAACCGAGAGTTATTTCTCCCTCCTACGAATGTTGGGTTGCGTTACTTACCTAGTTTACTTCATCGCAAAAACGGCGAAACATCCTGCCTAAGACACTCTGTTTCAGAATACTGTTACAAAATACTACAAAGAGGAGTGTAGAAAGGGTGGATGTGGGCGAATGGGTCAAAATTTAGGCAAGCCGACGGGAATCGAGTTGTTAAGGGGCCACGCCACTGCACTGCAATAAACTCAATAAGGAGTGAACATGGAGTTTAGCCCCTTTATACCTTGATAAACTTGTGCATGATACCTACTCGGTAAAACCCTGTCGCAGTCAGCATTTGCCGCGCTTATAAAAAAACTTGATAAGGGCAGCAGGGGCTCCGTGCGACAGAGTTCCACCGAGTGTCCAATACGAACTTGTCAAGGTATAATAAAACCTGACACATGTCAACTACTGACAACGCCTGCTATGAATAGTTCACGACAACTGCTAGACATAGTCAAACAAACGCCATTAGTGACATTGCTCCTAACGTTCATCAGGCTTTTCAATTAACGATACAAAAAGTACAAAATACAGATACAGATACAGGTACAGATATAGTGAATGTTGAAAATAGCCTGAATGGCTTCGAGAAAAGTATGGTACGGCCGTGCCATTGTTTTTGTTTTGCTCGACTTGGCCAGATAATGTTTTGCCATCATATTGTGTCGGAAAAGTTTGTATTTAATTGCTTTCTCAAGTATTCTATTTTGCTGAAGTCTACTGAAGCTGATTGAGACAGCAAGATAATACGAACTTATCCGGCAAAAACGATGGAAAACATTATTTAATAGGTAGATCTGTAACAATATTTAGTAATTCGTTTAATCTTCTCTGTCCTGTTCAATGTCATAGCGTCAAGTTTTCCACAGGTCTATTCGTAGACAAACTGTCAAATTTACATGGAGTGTGAAAAAATCACTATTTATATAGTAAGTACGAAATATTTCGATGTTAATCTGGAAGTACCCTCACTCACTATTCGCTGTTTTTAAAGAGTTGGGTATGTAATTTTCTGGATAGGAAATTAGTTATTTATGTGACTGATATATACATAATAAGAGGCATTAAAACACGAGTGAGGTTTTATAAAACGAGCGAAAGAGTTTTATAATGAGATCTCATAATCATGTACAGTCGCATTACATTATTTTATCTACTTGTTTTTTTTATCCGACTGGATGGCAAACGAGCAAGTGGGTCTCCTAATGGTAAGAGATCACCACCGCCCATGAACATCTGCAACACCAGGGCCAACCTAGAGGCCTAAGATGGGATACCTCACGTGCTAGTTTCACCAACTGTCTTACTCTCCACGCCGAAACATAACAGTGCAAGCACTGCTGCTTCACGGCAGGATTAGCGAGCAAGATGGTGGTAGCAATCCGGGAGGACCTTGCACAAGGTCCTACCACCTGCATATCATAAGTTTTCTACAATATGTAGAGGTGTACAGGCATTTTCGAGTTAGTTGTTCTCATATTTATAGGTTGGTGGTAGGACCTTGTGCAAGGTCCGCCCGGATTGCTACCACCATCTTGCTCGCTAATCCTGCCTTGAAGCAGCAGTTAAGTTAAGTATTTCGTAGCATAATAAAAATAATTATCTATGCAATTATGCACGCGTGTGTTAATAAGTGTATTTTTAGGGTTCCGGAGCCAAAATGGCAAAAATTGAACCCTTATAGTTTCGCCATGTCTGTCTGTCTTCTATATGTCTGTCTGTCCGTCTGTCTGTCTGTCCGTCCGCGGCTTTGCTCAGGGACTATCAATGCTAGAAAGCTGTAATTTTGCACGGATATATATGTAAACTATGCCGACAAAATGGTACAATTAAAAATTAAAAAAAAAAATTTTTAGGGTACCTCCCATAGGCGTAAAGTGGGGGTGTTTTTTTTTCTCATCCAACCCTATAGTGTGGGGTATCGTTGGATAGGTAAACCATTAGGGGGTTGCTAAGACGGTTTTTCGATTCAGTGATTTGTTTGCGATATATTCAACTTTAAAGTGCTAATTTTCATTAAAATCGAGCGACCCCCCTCTAAAATCTAAACCGGTTGGTGGAAAAATTTGAAAAAAATCAGGATGGTAGTAAGTATTTCAAACTTTCAAGGAAAACTATAACGGCTAAGTTTGCTTGAGAATTATTAGTAGTTTATGAGTAAATAGCAGCCTAAGGTATAAAATATACCTAAACTTGGAAGATTCCGTATAAAATACGAAATCCTTAGAAAAATATTGCTTTATTTTTTCGTAATGGCTACGGAACCCTATTTTGGGCGTGTCTGACACGCCCTTGGCCGGTTTTTTTATATGGCTCTATGGGTCCATTGGAGGACAATTTTGCCAGTGTCCAGTAGGTTTTGCCCTGAGGTTTTACCGTTGTAAAAATCTAGAAAACGAAATTTGAGACAGCGAGCTATAACAATGACAGCGCGAGGGAAGGAAGGCATTTTTAGTCTACTTAATTACTTGATGTTTACTCAGTTCCCCAAAAGATGGCACTGTGCAATGTGTTGCAGTTAATTTACTGTCGTTTAATTTTGTTGTAATATGAAATAAATTATTCAATTAAATTTGTTGATGTTGATATCCGTATCCCCACTTCTAAACTTAGAGTTAATTTGGCAAAATCCTTTTCAGTGACGTATTCATGTCACAACGTATTTAATTTCAGCGTCATCTGTTAGTTTAGCAGGGTACTTGAAGTAGTTGAAAAAAAGTTTGCACCTCCTTCCTAAGTAATTTCATGATTCAGGTGCAAACTAAACTCAATCGAGTGTAGTGGCTACACGTCCTTTTAGGGGTTGAATTTTTATAGCCTATTAACCTGGCTGGGGATTTTCTCGACAGATTAGTAAAAGTATCAAAGAATAGATAAGGGACAGCTTTTTACTTTTTCGTGCTATTGTATTAAATTAAAAGCTATAGTGAAAGATATCCTTCTTTTTCTCACGTTTTTCGTCATTAAATATAAATATTGGTATTAAAAATTAATTAATTAAACCCGTCCTGATTTGTATTTGTGTCAAAATAAAAGATGTTTCATATTACATTCATGTTTTATTTTGTAGAAAATATTCCTACGTATATAGTAATACAATAATAATATTCAATTGTCATTTACAAACGATTGAATTTGGGATGTATCTAAAAATAAACATTATTTTAGATAGGTACAACCAGGGGCATAAATATCTATACAGCATAAAGGTGTATAGATATTTTTGAAATCTTGTTAAAGTACATTTTATTAACTTGACTGTACCAACGACATTAATGTTTAATATTTTTGCTTTAAGAAGTCAGTTTACTATGAACTTAATACCCCAATTTCTCTTTATCAGAACACTATAGTGAATAATGTTTTACTATCGTATATTTCCGGAAAAGTTCGTATTTATCATGCTTTCTCAACTAGCTTACTGCAGTTTACTGGAGTTAATTGAGATAGCAAGGTAAATACGAAGTTATCTGACACAATACGATCATCATCATCATCCCAGCCTATATACGTCCCACTGCTGGGCACAGGCCTCCTCTCAGAATGAGAGGGCTTGGGCAGTAGTTCCCACGCGGGCCCAGTGCGGATTGGGAACTTCACACACACCATTGAATTGCTTCGCAGGTTTGTGCAGGTTTCCTCACGATGTTTTCCTTCACCGTAGAGCTCGTGGTAAATTTAAAATGAAATTCCGCACATGAATTTCGAAAAACACAGAGGTGCGAGCCGGGGTTTGAACCCGCGATCCTCTGCTTGAGAGGCCATAGGTCAAACCACTCTGCCACCACGGCTTCACAATACGATGGAAAAACATTATTCAATAGATCTGTTCTTAGTTGAACTCTGTTTATTCTCACTTATCCTAAAATCATTTCATTGTTATCAAAATAAATAAGCAATCTCATTCACATTTTGCTATTTTTGTATTCACGTCTAAAAAAACAAGAAGTACGAGTCTATACCTAGCGGAACTCTTTAATAATTCTCAATGAAAGTAATGAGAGTCCCTGGAGTCAATCAATACACAAACAAGCTATTCATTCGTACGTACGAGTTGTTCTAGAATTTTTGGCTTTCTTTATTTACAAATATCAAAAATAAATGATTGTACAAATCCTTGAAGTGCTGATGCTGACGAGGTCAAAGATATCTTTACACTTTAGTACCTTGTCACTGTATACCTTCTGTCAATTTTATACCAAAGTTCAAACATGAAGTGACAGCGACAAGTTAATAAAGTGTAAAGATATCTTTGAACTCGACTGTACATTGAAATACATCCATTTTGACATCTTTTTCATATCCGTACTAAAGCGATAATGCCAAATTTCACATTCTCTATCTAAATTTAAATACATAAATATTAAAATTACAATACAATACAATGACTATTCATTGTACACCAGGAATAGTAAACAATATAGGAAACAGAGGCCGTATTCGCCCAAAGCTTCTGACACTCGCTATCACAATCAAATGACAGTTTTTGTATGCGAAAACTGACATTTGATTGTGATAGCGAGTGTCAGAAGCGTTAGACAATACGGCCTCAGGTACCATCAGCCAAATAAGTGGTCTATCAATTTTTAAACAATTTCCTATCAAATTTATATGTCACTAAAGTCGAACTTTCAAGTTGACAGACGACGTGTCGTATATTGGCATTATTATCAACCTTAGGGTAGTAGACCACATATTTCGCTGATGGTACATAGAGAGAAAATTACAAGGCAAGGTATTGTTTTTTTATTATTATTAAAATGACCTGCTTTGGAACTAAGGAACGCCTTAGTAGACATGACTATTTTAAATTGACGCTGAGTTTTTTTGACATTGTCATTTATTTACTACAAAGAGATCAAGGAAATTATCAAATTATGAATAAAATAAAAACGCAAATTTTTTGGTACCTAGTCACTCGGAGGCGGTGCCTTTCCTTCTGATTTTTGTTTCGTTTCCACTTTTAAAACACTACGATTATGTGGCAGGGGCCTCGGTTGCGTCTTTAATCGTTGTGTTGGATTGCATGTCTCAATAGGACTCTTAGCTCTTATTTTGTTCAAAGTCATCGCCCCAATCTTGACATGAAGTGGCTTTACGGGTGGATCGTTTGGTTTGTACTCCCAAAGCCTTCCACCACTCAGGTTTTTCAAATCTATGTCATTATACTGGTTGCCCGGAGGTATCAAAACCTCACCTGTACCAATTACTGCAGGATATGATGTGCCAGGAGCCACCGGCCGATCACCATTGTTAACATAAGGCGCAATATGATTATGTACTGGAGGCTGGGCTTGGTCACATATGTAAAGACGACCACTATCGTCTTCGTCAAGTGAAATCAAGGTAGGCATCGATTGCCCACTACCGTTGTTATTGTGAGGGGGAACAGCGTTAGACTTCATGCTTTCGTTAGACTTAGTTTGCTCAGGTAAAGTTTGGGTTTGGTCACATATATAAAGCTGACCACCACAGTATTTTTCTATCGGGATCAGTTCAGACTTTGAACGTCTATTACTATTGTGATTGGAAGGGTGGACATGATTAGACTTGATGTTATTGTTAGGCGTGTTACTATCAGATAGTGAAGGCTGGACTTGTTCACATATGTAAAGCTGACCACCGTCGTATTTTTCAAGCGGAGTCGATTCAGACTTCGAATGCCCATTACCATTGTAATTGGAAGGGTGGATATGATTAGACTTCACCTTATTGTTAAGCTTGTTATGATCAGATACTGAAGCCGGGGCTTGTTCACATATATAAAGATGACCACCATCGTATTTTGTAAGCGGAATCGTGTTAGACTTCGAATGCCCATTACCGTTGTAATTGGAAGGGTGGATATGATTAGACTTCATCTTATTGTTAGGCTTATTACGATCAGATACTGAAGCCTGGGCTTGTTCACGTGTATAAAGCTGACCAACATCGTATTTTTCAAGCGAAATCGATTCAGACTTCAAATGCCCATTACCGTTGTAATTGGAAGGGTGGTTATGAATAAACTTCACCTTATTGTTAGGCTTATTACGATTAGGTACTGAAGCCTGGGCTTGTTCACGTTTATAAAGCTGACCAACATCGTATTTTTCAAGCGAAATCGATTCCGACTTCGAATGCCCATTACCGTTGTAATTGGAAGAGTGGATATGATTAGACTTCACTTTATTGCTAGGCTTATTACGATCAGATACTGAAGCGTGGGCTTGTTCACATATGTAAAGCTGACCACCATCGTATTTTTCAATTGAAACCGGGTCAGACTTTGAATGCCCATTACCATTGTAATCATAAGGGCGGACATGGATAGACTTCATGTTAGCGTAAGTCTTGTTATAATCAGGCACTGAAGTCTTGGCTTGGTTGAATACGTGAAGCTGACCACCATCGTATTTTTCAAGCGGAAATGGGGCAGACATCGAAGGCACACTGGTACCATTGTAATTATTTGGGCAGGCAAGATTAGGCGCTATGTTAACGTAAGGCCTAATATGGTCACTTAATGGCTGGGTATGGTTAAAAATATGACCGAAAGGCAAAGCCGGATCTGACTTTAAAAACTGACTCTTATTAGACTGAGTATGGGCAAGAACTGATGGCTTAACATAATCTGATACCAAACTACAAACCCTATCAGGTGCCGGAAACTGACGAGCCGCAATCGGTGAATGTCGATTATTGTTGAAAACCAATAACTGATTCGACGACGAAGGTTCCAGTGAAGGCTGAATACAATCTGGTTGTAAAGGTCGACTGGTACTAGGTAACGATGTTTGACCTTGAAGAAGCATTGTGCGTTGATTGCTGACCTTCGTGAGATCTAAAGGATGACATGGCTCTTCTAAGCTGTAGTTTGACATTGGAACTCTTTTTATTACAGATGTGCTAGAGTTATTAGAACTGGCTACGTTTGGAACAGGAATTTTCGTTTTCAGCGTCGTCGGCAACTGTGATGATGATGCGGATACGCTATTATTTCCAGAAACTTGATCGGATTCAGTTTTCTTTATAATGCAATATTTTATGAACTGAGTTAAGAGCTCGACTTCTCTTGATTTCTTGAACATTTCGATCTCCTTGACAAAATCTGATTCCAGCGTAGGTCTTCTATTTGGAATAATATGGTGAACTTGACCTATTTGAGGTGCTCTTTGCTGCTGAATGATGAAGTTTGAAACTGTAGTTGAGGATTGAGAATTTACAAAATCTGTCGGAGATTTTATGACAGTCTCATTTCTGAAGACATTATCTCCTGTTTTGAGAACGTAGCTACTATGAGGATGAGGATGACCGTGATTAGGGGATTCTGCTGTTACTGAGGCTGTTTCGCTACTAAATACTTCATTAACTTCATCTATTTCTTGTTTTACTATCGGAATATCTTGTTGTTCAAAAATTTCAGTTGGTAATTGTGCAGAGAACGTGTTGATAGTAATATTCCTTGGCAATTTTTGCGTGGCTGAAGCTGACTCCTTTCTACGTACTTGATTGACTTGCTGTTTTGGGATGTTGTTTCTGTTATATTCCATATGCTCACCGGAAAAATCTTCGGAAGATTCATAATCTGTAAAGTGATCAGGCGATTTTAAGCCGATCGAAATTACCTCGTCTGTAAAAGCAGGATTAGCTTGACCTAAGTTTTGTCCTCTCATCTGATCAACTTGCTGTTGGAAGTACTCACTTGAAGCTATAACAGGGAATGTTTCAGAGAAGGTTTCGACCTCTATAGAAAATGGATCCCTCGCTTTCTGTTTAGCCATATACATATGATACTGTCTATAGAAGTCAATTGCATAGTTATTGTTTATGTTTATTTTCATAAACTGGTGCGGTATAATTATCTGTCTGAACTTATGCCTATTTTTATTACAGAAATTAAATAATTGAAACACTTCATCTGGATATTTCGGTTCAGGTGCACGTCTGATATTGCTTGATATGTTCTGTTTCTCTTTGTTTATTGAACATGACGGACTGTCATTAGATGCGTTATTGTTTTCCCACAATGGTAAAAGTAAGGCATAATTCCGGTTGATTATTGCACATCGGTTTAACTCTTCTTGTCGGAGTTTTTCTTTTAATCGTTTGTTTTGAAAAAAATACCTGATTACCAGTTCGGGAATGTTCAACAATTTTGAAATGGCTTTGCGTCCGCTGATGTCAGCATATTTATTTTGTTGAAATAATGTTGATAGATGCTGTAACTGTTTCGGAGTAAAGTTAAACGGGATGCGTCGTGGCCGGAAAAGCATCTGAAAACAAGGATAGGTAAGTACAATTTAAAAAAATATTATAAAACATTGGAAAAATAGAAACAATACAAAACAAGAAAAGGTCCTAAATTTTTTGATGTGAAGTTGATTTATTGTGAAGTACCAAATTTCAAGTCGATACCATTAACCGTTGAGAAGTTCTATTTTGTGGAGACGAACCTGGCTGAACCACCAGGATGTCACTACAAGATTATTGTATTGTCATCAGATTTACATAAGACAAAACAATATTATTATTATATTGAAAAGAAAAGAATACATATGAATTAAAACAAAACTAACCTAAACGAAAGTGGGTCAAAATCAAGTCGCAAGATTTGGCCCGTACATACATAGATATATACATTGCAAGTTACATAAAATCTTGTAATTTAATACACTTTACAAAAACATACAATATTTTTTGTCTCTCGTCTATTTTTATATCCTTTTTTAGGAATAAAAATATAAGTTTAAAAAATGAAACTCGACTACGGAAAAAACGCGCTTTAAAAAGTATGAAATAAGAAATTGTTTAAGAACTATACGCAATTAATTTGCTCCTCCGTCACCACAAATATGAAATTCCGCAAAGTATACATTCTTATACACAGACTTCAGGAGGAGTGCCCTGGTCGCATGCCACTTTGCCTTGAGGCTTGCTTACTTAACAATTCATTTTATTTCTTCTTCTCTAAAAACCTGACTACGAAGCTTGAAGTCCCGGGTTCGATTCCCGGCCGGGCAGATATTTGTATGAATAATACGAAAGTTTATTCTCGGTTCTTGGATGTTTAATAAGTATACTTATACTTGGTTCCGATAGGTATTTAAGTAAATATGTAAACAAAACAACGTCAATTGGTGTCTTAAATATTGATCTAAACATTTGCACATATCTGAATTGAAATACACTAGTCTAGTTTGTATTACAATGATAGATAAGTAAAATGCTTAAAATCCTTAAATGTACCAAATCTGGCAGCTGAAGTTTGTTTACATTTAGTTAAACATCTATCCAAACCAAGTATAAGTATAAGTATTTATCTATATAAATATGTTTATCCTTTTTTTATTTAATGATCTTCCTATACTCTGTTCGTATGGCAGACGAAAAAACGAACATTGAAGAGGTATATATTTTTCCCGATGCACTTTTATATCATTTGCTCTTAGTACAAACTTTCAAAGTACCTATGGGCTGTTAGTGGTCACTCAAGACAATAAAACTTGTTGTACTTAGCATGTTTTAGAATGACGTTAAGAGATATATGCGAAAAGTTTGCCATAGTAAGTTTTTTCACCTGTTGTAGGAACAGAGTATAGTAGAGATTTTAGTTCATAGAATTTATACAGAAATAACCACGTCAAACTCGCCCTTAGTCGGTTTTTTCTTTTTGAAGTAGATACGAAATCCTTATAATTTGAGCAGTGGTTTTGCTTGGGAGTAAGAATACTCACTTTGCGATGTAGGTACTCCAAACTTTACTAGCTTCTCGCTTATCGTCGGCTACCAAGTAAGGGGATGAAATCACATTTAACGCAGATTGTGTCACAGATTGTCAGAGTTGAGGTTATTTAGCGATTGCGGAAACTTGTCATTGGCATGTCACTTGAAAAAAAAAGACAGATATTTTTTTATTAACAATTAAAGTTATTTTTTTATAAGTAATAAGAGTAACGAAATTACCTATTGCTAAATTTAAATAATACTCGTATGATAAAAATAATTATGACCTAGTGCTAAAGTAAGCTTGTGTTATGGGTGCTAGGCAAACGGATAAACATACTTAAATAGATGTGTAGACACATAGGTAAATAAATATTAAACACCGAAGACAATATAACAACGTTCGTATTTTTCATACAAATATCTGCCCCGACCGGGGATTGAACCTAGGACCTCAAGCTTCGTAGTCAGGGCTCTAACTACTGGGCTATCCGGCCATCAATAATAGTCGTAATCTATGATAACTGGAAGATATTAGTTTCTCCTAAAGTTCGCTAATTGGTAAAACGTTTATATAGAAAACCAATAAAATGTAATTAGTTTAGTAACGGATGATCTAACGAGAGAATGCCTTTTTTTACCAGGTTTTAATATTAGGAGTAAAATTAACCAAGTAGATATAGTATGTACTAGATTGAGGGGCTACCAAATTGTATGATATGAAAAGTCGTAAAACCTTGTACCTTAAGGAAACTCCAGGTCTAGTTTATAAGAAATAGACATTAAGCCAATTTTTGTAAATGACTGTTTGTTTCTTAAATAAATAAATAAAATAAAACCTGCAATGTATTGCTCTAATCGTATTATCATACTCGTACTATAAAATAAACTGCTTTGATGTTCAGACAACCACCCAATTACTGTAAATTGCTGAATCTAACAATTGAATGCAATATATAATTTATATATAGTCCTCATCGGTTTCAACCAAAAACATTACAATGCAGATACTCACGTAGGTATCTAGGGCAATTATTATATACGTACATCTCCCAATATGTAAATAGCATGAATGTTTTTTTTCGTACAAGTTTTTTACTGTCGGTCTTTATTTCTGTTAACTGTGGCTTAACTTCCATCTGTAAGATACTTACCAAAATTTAAATTCAAACCAGCCAGTAATATAATAAAACAAATACGCTATGTTATGTAGGATTATCTAAACAAGATTGTTAAAAATTTGCATATCAGTTTCTCAACAAATGAAGAATAAACAATTCCACATTTACTATTTAATAACTCAACTAATTATTCAATTCGTTTGGATTCATATGGCGAGAGGAGGCCTGTACCCATAAGTGGGACGTAAGACAGGCTGGTATGATTGTGATGATGATTTACTAATGACCTTTACATGCATAAAATAAACATACCTTAATTTTGCGGAATAAAATATACTTTTATCAGCATTTGAAATGAAATGTAAATTCAACCAGCAATGAATACTAACACAATCTAAATCCTTTGAATAACTACTAAAATCAATAACATTGACCATTACTATGTGCAAATTTCGCGTAATAGGTTTTTCATATCTTATGTAGGGTAGTACGTAATATTCAATATTATTACCCACAAAATATTTCTCTTATTTTACGGTGAGTGTGATGCATGTACCTAAAGAATAATACGAAAAGTGTGGTACCGCCGTTACGTAATTTAATGACTTAACAAACATTCTATTAAGATTTTAATTTAGTAAATAAAAAAACACATGTAAACAATTCTTAAAATGTCAGAGGCAACATTTTTTTTAATTATTATCTCTTGAACTTTTCCCGATTTGGGGTTTAAAAAAAACTTAACTCGAAGTTTTATATTCACTCTGTGGTCCGTGTAAGACCGCCTTACAATGCGCCAAATAAAACGTTGTCATTAACGCCATCTATAACGTATTTCTCGCACTACTTCCAAGCATGACAAACCTGCTGCACAAGCCTACTTCAATGGAGCTAAAAATAACATAGCCAAAACGTCTACGGTTAATGGTATCGCGACGTAAACAACATTCACACGCTTCATGTAAGTTACTCTTATTCGGTTTTTAAAAGCTTGATTTTATATAACAACGAAATTTATGTCATTGAAAACTAAAATAACGTGAAACATTTCACACAGGCTTCGTGACTTGACTTCGTTACCCGGTATCGTGTACGTGTGTTTTCTAATAGATGGCGCCACTACAAAGGATACACTATGAATTAATATTTATTTAATGCTCTATAATAATAATACAGAAAAAAATTAAATCTACAGATAATATTATAATTACAAACGTTCATATAAATAATAAGTAACTTGGACTACCGCTAAATGAAACCATCTGAAAGTGTAAAAAAGTTAGTACGTCATCGTTTTCCTCTGTTTGCAATAACATAGGTGTCTTGAAAAAAAATACGTCTCTTTAAATTACATAAAAAAATATATATATTACAGTCATTTGTTTTTGTTTGTCGAAGAAGAGAAATAAACGTTATACTTCATATACCTACTACGTTTTGATTACAGTAACAGTAGTCAAACTTGGAAATGTTTTGACTACACATAATAATTATTATCATAAACCCTTTATAATGCGTTCAAAAACCGGAAGTTATGACCAGTAGGTATAAAGATAAAGTGTTTCATCAGAACAAATTTCTTCTGTCTCAGAAACAAAAAAAAAACATTGGACCTCAATTCTATTAGGTATTTATATATATCAATCGAGATGACGTATAAATGTCAATTGCAAACAATTTTAGATTTCCACGTTTAGATCCAAGGTTTGGGCTGGGCGTTGATGAGTGAGACAGTCAGAAGTTCATGGCTTTTATATAAAGTAATTTAGTATACTTACCTAAAGTTGAACTAAATAATAACTTATCTAGATGAAGTAGACAAACTTTTTTCCCTCGGGTACGTTCTGGATTGGCAGTATTGGCACCATCTATTTTTTTCTGTTTTGTTCTTATTTATTGTGGGTGACGACGAAGCAAGTTAAATTATTGGAGAAAATAACTGAAATTAGTATTAATTTTATTAATTATTAATAACAATAAATAAAAAAATATATTCATAGATGTATTTTTAATATATAAATAACGTATCACAAACCGAGTTTCAGAACGTGTCATTATCATTACATTGTTTTTTCGGGTGCGTTCTGGATTAACATCTTGTCTATTTATTTCTTGTTTGTTCTATTATTCCGTTTATTAACGGCACATGGAAATAATATAATAAAACTGGAAGTTGTTGTTATTAATTAAATGTTTAATAATAACAAGAATAAAATGTAATAATTAACATATTAGCATTGCCTAAACAATGCATGACGACGAGCCTTGTTTCTGAACATGCCATTTTTTTCCAATCAAAAGAAAAAGTTTGATGCAACGTAGTCATCATTATCATAACGTTCTAATTTCAAAAACCCATTTCGTCGCAGATGTCGAAGGAAAAACAGAGTTTTTCGAGCTAGTGGAGTGAAAGGAAAATTTCATTATGTTTGATCCAAGTTTGATGTCAGTGAAAAAAAAAACTTTATTTTATACTAGATAAAAGCGTCAGTGTTGTTTATTGGAAAAAAACATACAGATTATTACGAACTTCCTCTTTTGAAAGTCGGTTATAAAATCAGGAACAGATCTACCTTTTTTTTGTGTGAATTAACGAGTGAAGATATCAGCGAACCTAATTCTAATTTTCATTGCAAAAGAAGTTGATATATCAGGCGGTACAGGCTCTGCTGTTGCATAGTGTCAGATTTATCTACCCCCAATTGATTCGTGGGACGGGCGTGTCGCGGTCTTGTGCTTTTTGCATCCAACGCAATCCCGCGATCTTAACCAAGTCGTCGCTCCATCTTGTTGGAGGTCTACCGACAGCTCGTCTCCCGGTCCGCGGACGCCATTCGAGAACCTTCTGACCCCATCGGCCATCAGTCCTGCGAGCAATGTGCCCCGCCCACTGCCACTTCAGTTTCGCAATTCTTCGGGCTATGTCGGTAACCTTAGTTCTACTGCGGATATTATCATTTCTGAACATTTAAACCTATGCTTAAAAAATATTTTGAATTTGAAACATGCATTGGTGAGACCAAGAAGGACATTCCATTATCAGACTGGGGATGTCCTAAAGAAACGTCAGCTCAAGAGTAGCAACCAGCGAACCTGTATCAGCAGGTGAAAACTAATATTCGCTGCCTACCTCTTTGTTGGGAAAGAGACATAATTGTATGCAATCATCATCATCAGCCGGAAGACCTCCACTGCTGAACAAAGGCCTCCCCCTTAGAACGCCACAGTAAACGATAACTCGCCACTTACATCCACCGGTTTCCCGCAACTCTCACGATGTCGTCAGCCCGCCTGGTGGGAGGCCGGCCAACGCTTCGTCTTCCGGTTCGTGGTCGCCACTCGAGGACTTTTCTCCCCCAACGGTTATCTGTTCTTCGAGCGATGTGACCCGCCCATTGCCACTTCAACTTGCATATTTTTTCAGCTATGTCGGTGACTTTAATTCTTCTACGAATTTTTGTATTCCGGCTTTTATCTACCTAAAATTGCTAAAAGTGGCTCTAAAGCTTCGTGACTCGTTTCGTGTGCTCTGCCTATCCCATTTGGGAATACAGGCGTAATTTTTGTGTGTGTGTGTGTGTGTGTGTGGATTCTATCCAAGATAATATATATATAATATAAACTATAATAAACTCCAAGCATAGCTCATAGCTAATTGTATGTAATACTATGTATGTATTGAAAAATGCAAAATATGGGAAACGAATTTCTAGTTCAGATGTGGAATGTTAATAGGGTTGGTTTAAGAATATTAACAGGAATTGGATAAAAAAAAAATGTGGGTACCTAAGGAAAAATTGCATCAAAAACCAACACATTCACATTCAGGCTGATGTCGAGCAAATTATAGAAAAGCAGTAGTCATATATCTTGTGGTAATGATTGGCCGTATTCCAGTGCTAAGAAAATAAACAAAAATAATTCCCTGTAGTCACGAAACCCCTGACTTTACTGCGTATTAAGAATAATTTAGAACAAAAGATGATTCTTAATTTGAAATTGAACTAAACTTAAAATGGTAATAGGCAAAAACAAAAGGATATGAACCATTAAAATATCGATATTGGCGTTTTTTTTGCTGAAAACTACCTATATTAAAGAGAATCAGCAAAACCATTGAAGTATTTCACCAGAATGTAATTCTGTAGTAGGGAGATAATGATAAAAATAACTCAACCATAAAAATTTCATTTTTAATACAAGCTTTCTTGCTGACTGTACTTTTTGTTGACTGTACTTGCATTGTCACCCAAACTACATTTGCATAACAAATTTCAAGTCGATGCTATTAACCATTGAAGAATTCCGTCCTGCGGAGACGATCCTGGCTAGACTACCAGGATGTCATTATTGTATTGTCACGCGATTTACATAAGTGTTCCAAATATCAAGTCAATCTGACTACTGCAAGTTGGTCAAATTTAACTTGCAAGATTAGATTACAGACAGACAGACAACGGGACAGGTGAAACTAAATAAAAGCTTGTAAACAACGCAACTTCTTGCCCTCCGTTCGTCAATGTTCTTCGCATTATTTATCTTTTATTCATATGTAATGTTATTTATAATATATAAAAATGAATCCCTATTTCCCTTGGTCACGGCATCACGCGTGAACGGCTGGACCGAATTCTCTAATTCTTTTTCTTTTTTTGTTGTGTTTGCTATTGTCAGAAGAAGGTTCTTATAAAAGAAGATTAAGAAAATTAAAAAAGGCTACACCGGGGGCGAAGCCGCGGGCACCAGCTAGTCCACAATAAAAATTATAAAGTGGTCCGACGTCTCCTTTCGAGATATTAAATTGATACCATCATTATTTCAAAACTTACTTTGCAATAGGTGGTCGCAAACGTGGAGTCGCGCTTAGTAGTCTCACCTCACCGTGGTTTAGGAAAAGTTAAGTGAATTGCGATCTGATTTGTAATGACGTGGACTTTGAACTGGTTGATGTATTCGTAATAATGAATTTGGATTCCAGTTTATTTTTTGCTCCTGCTTATTCGTATATTTCGCCTCAAACAAATGATGTTAATTTGATAGAGGATTTGTACTGCAGTGGGAAACTAATACATGTGGGACTGATAGGTACAGTCAACTACAAAAGTCACAAAAATATATATACGTGACTTTAATTGACTTAACATTAAGTTCGCATATAAGTTTGTATTTTTTAAACTTTTATGAATTCAGAACAATAACTTCTTTACTAAATTAGCACTAGTGGTAATATGGCCTTTTCACGCTTTTGTGGTCAATATGATAAAAAACTGAATAAAAGTGTTTAGTTTGCTCATTTTACAAATACTTTGTTTATTTTGCATCAATCAGCGCCATCTGTAAGAAACGTGTAAAAACTTCGCGCCTGCTTAGCAACCTCCCAGTTACGTTTATTTGTGTTACTCGTAGATGGAGTTTTTCGACATCATACCTAATTGTAAATTACTACAACAGATTTTAATGATTCACAGATAACTGCATTCTACTGGATTATTGTAGAGTAGACCATAAATTAGTTCTAGGTTAGTTAATGATTATATCATGGACAGGGATATTTGGAAATAATTCCGATCCGCATTAGTGATCCCTTCAAATAGCGAACCTACTGTGTTAAAAATAAAGTTGTGTTTGTGTTAAATACTTGTGATGTATACATATCGTTTGATAATATTGTAAATCTGTTTAAAAAAAAAAAAATATATATATATATACCTCGTTGAGTTTCTTGCCGGATTCTTCTCAGCAGAGGTTTTTCCGAACCGGTGGTAGATTTTTTTTGACATTCATAAGTGCTTGTTATAGCCTAAATTGAATGAAGATATTTTGACTTTGACTTTGACTTTGAGGTAATTAGCTTCCGATATCGAGACGTACATACCTACCTAATTTACACAGTTTATTCTTCGTGTTGTAATCACTGTAAGTATTGTGCCACTGGGGAAGTATTATGCTCGAGCTCAGTTGGAAGTAGGTATTTGGTTTGAAAATAGCTAAATTTTCAGAATAATAAAATGAAAACCTTTAGATGTCATCGTTGGCGTATAGTCTTCACTTCTAGTTCTGAATTTATCTCGTCTAACAGTTGCATTCCATGCTTTCCTGTCGTTGTTCAGTTCAGCTCAAGCAATCGTATCGGATAAGGCACTCATAGGTGCCAATGCCAGAGCATTATATCGTATAAATTTCTCGGTGTTTGTAACACCATCAACGGTGAACTATGGCGTCTTTGAGCCGTGAATTTTGTGAGACTGCAAAAATCCCAAAAACGGAATTAATAAAAAAAATCGCATAATTATCGAACCTACTCCCAAATTTTCAAGGTTTTTTTACGCAAGAGTTTTAAAGAAATCAGACCCGTGAAGAAAATCATATGAACAGACATACGATAGCATTTTCATCCAAGTTGAAAACACTTCGTTCGCTCACTTGATCATCATCCCAGCCTATATACGTCCCACTGCTGGGCACAGGCCTCCTCTCAGAACAAGAGGGCTTGGGCCATAGTTCCCACGCGGGCCCAGTGCGGATTGGGAACTTCACACGCACCATTGAATTGCTTCGCAGGTTTGTGCAGATTTCCTCACGATGTTTTCCTTCACCGCAAAGCTCGTGGTAAATTTCAATTTTAATTCCGCACATGAATTTCGAAAAACTCAGAGGTGCGAGCCGGGGTTTGAACCCACGACCCTCTGCTTGAGAGGCGATAGGTCAAACCACTAGGCCACCGCGGCTTCACTCGCTTGATCAATAAAATAAAATTAAAAACTAATGACGCAAAGAAATGCAAAAAGAAAAAACTTAACGAAAGGGTTTGTTGCAGGCATCTCAAATATTATGTTTTTTTATCTTTTGTCTATCTTTTGTATCTGTAGTAGCTTAAACTTGTGCAGTAAACAAAAATCGTTTAGCAAAGAATTATAATATAGTTTTTCATTTAAAATAATGTCGTTCTGAATTTCGGATTACAATGCATGTACAGTCAGCAAATTAATGTAAAATTGCGTCATAATTTACATGCATAAGAAATTAATATTTTTAAGAGGTAAATCACACAAAATAAAAATAAAAACAAACAAATTGGATCGTCAAACCACTACAACATACAACAAAAACAAAATAAAAATACCACTAAATTTAACAAATAACATAAAAGACTGGATTGGAAAAAAGTGTTCGGCTAGGCTAGGTGAAGCGTGCAATATGAGAAACAAGGATTATAGAATACCAATTTAAGTTTGATATAAGCCTAACACATTTTTAAGAGTAAAATTAAAACAATACTTAAAAATGTAAATAAAACATCTTAAAACAAATGTGTTAAATTCTACACAACATACCCTTGCCCTGTAGTTGGACACTAAAATTTAATGTAAAAGAAAGCCCCCACCCCAAAAAAAATGTGTTTTGATGGGTTATGTGAATTATTGCTTTCCAGCAGGTGACCCACCTTCTCGTTTGTCCCCTATCGTGTAAAAAATAGCCCTAAAAATTAAATTACGATTTAAACTGAATCACTGTCGTCAAATTCGGTTAAATTCAGCCTATCCCGAAAAATTCTGTTTCTGCTTTTCCACGCATTCTACCTGTTTGTCGGACTTGCCGTATGCAATGGCAGCAGTCAAAGAGGTTGTTCTTGATGTTATCTTTAGGTTATTTTTAGCTCTATCGTCTATTTTGAAACCAGATTCTGACTGGTTACTCTGGAAACCCCAACTACGTTGCCACTAGCCGCTGACAGGTGCGGACCGAGAAGTCGCCTTCGTGAAAAAACTTTTCGAGTGACAAAAGTGCCTTTATCGTGAAATTTGTTCGCGTCCGTTTTTCCTTGGTAACAGGCCCTAGGTTAGTTGATCAGTGTACTTCTGTGTACACATTGCAACACTGAAGGGTTTTGACGGGGTGTCATGATTTGTCTTAGTGACAGTTTTGCTAATTTTTTAATTAGTTTTGATAACTGACCAACGTGCTTTTTCAATTCGCAACTTTTGGCATGTGCATGAACATTATTTTTTTTAATAAAGAAAAAGATCTCCCTTTGTGAAAAAACAAATAGGTACCTACTGAGATAAAACTGGACTAACTAATACTATAAATTAAGTCTCAATTTTAATATAAAAAAATTAAAAAACAAAATTATCTTAAAACTAATAAAAACGGTTTAAATTTTGAACAAGCGCGCAATATTTAAACGCACTGCAGTCAGACAGTAAATAAAGCTAAGTGCTTATTAAATGCTCCATTTGCGCGCTTGCCCCAATTTGAAAAAAAAACACAGATTTCATGCCTAACACGACTATCGAGCACATTGAAAATAACTCTACGGAACTCGAATAAAATATTGTCGCTGAGAAACGAGAAAGTCGGGATAAGAAAAAGGTTACAAAATATAACTACAACGTTGAATGATAAATATTTTTCACTTCCCATGCTCGTAAAGTTCGTATTTATGCGGGATCTAGGCGACTTAAAACGACTTTTTATGCTCTAGTGCATAAAGTTAAATCTTCGTCTAAGACTAAGGCAATCGGTTGTAAACAGCCACAAACAAAGAAGTTTCTACATATTTTTTAATAATTTGTAATTTAAGTACTTATGTAAAACTAAAAATCAATCAAATCAATCAAAATAGACCAATAAAACTAAAAAATTATAATTATAATACGTGAACAATAAAAGGTACATAGTAAGTGAACAATTGTTTCCACTGTTGCTATTTCATGTCCTCGCCATCGAAGTGAAAAGCAGAGTGTAAAATTCGAGCATTAAACCCATTTACCCCTCGACTTGTCTATCCACCCTCGCCGTAGCAGCACGGGTGGCTAATATGAAGGTCTCGGGTAAAATGGCTCGTTTTATGCTCTTGTTGTATAGTCTACTATTATTCGTAGATTAACATATGTATCCTCGAGATAACGCCTGTGAACAAACAATTTGCAAAATTTCCAAAAGCGTATCGAAGTTTTAAATTGTCGCCGTAGCGCATAAGCATACAATTTTCATTTTTCAAAAAGGTTATAGGTTACAGGGCATACCTTAACCCGATCGTCTTTGTTCTGAGCTCATTGTCGCTGACTAAATTGTCCAGAGGTATTTTCCTCAAATTTTTGATATCATTTTTCGTTTCCAGAATATCGAGCGCCAAAATCAAAAATTCGAAAAAAAAAAGTTTTTTTTTGCTATTTCGGCCATTACTTTTTCGTTTTTGATTTTCACGAACCATTTTTTTGCACCTCACAGCTTTCATGAATACCTACGCGTTTTTGAGCCTCTTTCGAATATAATATCATCTCAACTCTCTGAGATATAAGGGGATCGTGCATTTTCGTAAAATCGGAGCCTACACTGGAGCGAACGAAAAGACATTTCCAATCTCAAAAGAATGTTCGAGTGACAGGTTTAAACTTAATGTAAGCACTGTCACTAAACTCGGTAAGATACTTGCGCATCATCCAATCTAGTCCGACAGCTTCTAAGAGCCGAATATTATTGGACCCGCAAGGGTGGGACGGGTTGAGCCAACAACATTAGGACAGGCCGGCAGCAACCGGTGCTGGGCCAGTCGCAAGAACTATTCAAGACTGTGTTGTCGAGACGCAGCCATTTTTGACCCTTATTCGTTTGTTTTGCAATAAAATTTTCACTGGTTCCTCTGGGAACTCCAACTGCAAGCCACCAACGATCACGATTCGGGTAGTTGTTCTCACAAAAAAACTTTCAAGACCCAAAAATGGTTTTGTTGTGAAAATTGTACGCAACCGCTTCTTCTATGATTACGTCCGTGTAGTTGTTCTTACGACAGAACTCTTCCAGATCCAAAAGTTGTTTTGTTGTGAAAACTGTACGCAACCGCATCTTCTTTGATTACGTCCGCTTGGAATAAAATAAGTAGATCAACTCGCGGGCAACAGCGAGTTAGTTAAGAAAAGATAAACATAGTTACCTAGCAAGGAGCTCACTCGAAGACGCAACATTTTTACATGAGGACAAAAGAAATTTGATAATCTTTTAAGTTCCAATCTTTGGATTAAATATTATAATTACATCAGTCAGAAGACGTCCAATATTGAACAAAGGACTGCTCCTGTGAACTCACAACTCTCGCGGCATATTAACGCTTACATTATACCGCTATAAAAAAGTCAAATAATTAATTAAGTCTGTTTCAACCGACAAAGAATGAAATCAAAAGATTTTTTGAATTTTAAATTTACATACCTAATTAAATAAATTAGTTAAGTACTAAAAAAAACGCATCGTTGATGATACAGGCTGGCGCAAGTATGGCCTATCTAACTTACCTACCTACCTGCCTAATCTGACAATTAGTTATGAGATTATGGCTCAAAAACAAGGACGAAATCTCTGAACTAAAATCTGTAATAATGTATTACATAGATAGAAATAAAAAACTCCCGACACAAAAACCGCCAGCAAAAATTTTAAAAATCACCCGAAAAAAACGCCGACAAAAAAACGACGCCAAAAAAGACAACTAAAAAGTAAAAAATAATTATGCACTACCTCACTGTAGCCCGCGACTTCATCTGCGAAGAATTCGTTTATCCCTATTCCGCGGAGACTATGCTGATTTCCCGCAAAATTAGCCTAAGTTAATGAAGTATAAGTACCTAGTAATATTATTTTCATCTAAGCGTCGTCGGTGTCGGGGGACCGCTAAGGTTAACAGGAAACTAAAGTACATATGTTGTATTTTTTAAAGCACAGACACACATAGCGGTCAAACTTATAACACCCCTCTTTTTACGTCGGGGGTTAAAAATAGCTTTAGAAATTACGATGTAGTACAGTTAAGCGTAAACATCGTATCTCCACTTATGTCATAAATTACTTTTTCGCATTTATGCGGACAGAAATGTCCGTCCGTCTTTTCTACACACTTGTAGCGTATCGTGCAGCTAAGGCGAATTTTCTATAGATATGCTGACCAACGTAAAGAAGCGCTTTGCGGGCACGTGTTTTATTAAATATTATCATATATTTTTTTTCATAAATTAGGAACTCTCTTCATAAAAAAAAATTACAGCTATAAAACTAGGCTTATTAATAACGTAAAATGGAATGCTACCTGGGAAGGAAATGATACCAAAAGTTTTTAGGTTTGAAAATTAAACAATGGGTCAATTGAAAAAAACACGAGGTTTTGCACCAGACCGTAAAAACATCCTTTCCATCAGGTGGCCCTCTTGCTCGCTTTCATCAATCTAAAAAAAAATTCAAGTAACAGGCTTAAATTTAATGTAGGCACTGTCATCGAACTTGGTGATGTCCTTGCGCACCATCTGGTCTATTTGGAATTTTTCGGCAGTTCCTTGAAAACTTGATGTTCCTGGGGAACTTGAGGAGCAGGCGGTAGTTGCTGGAGCTGATTATTGGACCCGCAAGGATGCATGTTCTGGGTCGAGCCACCAACACAAGGATAAGCTCGCTGCAACCGCCGTTGTGACAGTTGCCGGGACGTAGCCTTATTTGTCCCTCATCCGTCTATTCTGGAACCAGATTTTCACTGGTTCCTCTGGCCACCCCAATTGCGCAGCCATCTGTCGCGACGATTACGGTCCGCGTACTTGTTCTCATCAAAGAACTCTTCCAGACCCAATAGTTGCTTGGTAGTGAAGACTGTACGCGACCGCTTCTTCTTGGCTACAGGTTAAGTTGGTGGCTCTTAGACATGTTTCATCAAAATCAGTTCAGCAGTTTTTGAGATATTGAACTTTGAAGTGACAAAGTCGAGGGTTTTTCAACTTTTTGTTGGTTAGTTTAGATCTTTTTGTTATGTTCATCTCCTTTAGGAGATATTTAAAAGATGGCGGTCTTAAAGAAGACATTTAGTGTTGATGTTGGTTATTAAAGGAAATGGTATAGGCAATACGGGCTGCTGGAGGAACTACACTTTATACTCGTTTTCTGAAATTAATGCCATAAGTCAGTCTAAATGAGACAGAGCTAAGGCCGTACTGCCTAACGTTTCTGACGCTCGCGAACGCAATCAAATCACAGATTTTGTATGGGAAAACTGCCATTGGATTGCGATCGCGAGCGCTAGAACGTATAGGCCGTTAGGCAATACGGCTTCCGATCGTGTCTGCTGTATGCAGCAAGTAAGATGAATTCTAATTTCAAGCTATTATGTACCGCGGGAAAGACAGTAACTGTAGCAGACCGTAGAGGAAACAGCGGGAATAGTAGGAACAGGCTCTTGAATGGAACGAGTATAATAAAAGTAGTCTGAAAAGAGACTGCGATGCGAACTGTTAAACAAAGACTACCGCTTGTAAATTGTAACTTGTAGCTTCGTAAAATAGGGCACTGGTCTTTCACTTTAAAGGCAGACGCTTAATGAGTTAGTTAATTGCAAATGAAATCGCCAAAAATCAGGTTTGCTAATTGATGCGGGCTCAATTAGTACTGCTTATTTATTACTTAGCATCATATAAAAATATAATCTTTGGGCTCACAGGTTTAAATCTAATAATACAATTTAAACAAAACCTTTAACACAATAGAATTTGCAACACATTTCCGATACAAAAAATTATCTATCTATTCCGCCATTTGTAGCGGTGGCCATCTTGCATTCACAATGATATTAAATATAATTTTAATTGTATTGGCATCAGAATCAAAGCTGTGTTTCAAATATCAGATTAATCTAATCAGTTGACAACAAAAAAATCTAAATTTGACCCAAAAAAAAAACAAGGCAAGCTATGCCTGCCTATAAAACCGTTTAATAACAAAATGGATCCTCGGAGCTAACGTGCAACATACTCGTAAAACAAAAAGGGCCGATAAATTATAAAAAAAACCTACATACCAGCAGCATCATAGTTTGGGTGCTAGCGAGGAGTTTAGATAAGA